>NC_068413.1:24437339-24729260 GCF_023724105.1 Carassius gibelio | reverse complement strand
GAGAGAACGTCCTTCCTGCTCCAGCATGAGGAGAAGGAATTCGGGGCTATAGAGGGGATCCATCGACATTACGAAACAAAAGGACTGTGAAAAAAACAAAAACAAAACGGAGGGGAAAACACACAGTTTTAAACTTTCTTTTTTTTTTGGTCGGGTCTTGTGTCACGGTTTTACGCTGCCTGAAGGAATACGGAGCCGAGGATAGATGAAATAAGGCTTTTAATATATACCATTCATGGAGCACAGCGATAGACACACGTAAGTGAGTGAGTCAGTCACAAGTGATGATACCCGACAAAACCGAACTGAAAGGACAAGGCTTATGTACAAAGGATAATTGGGGAAACACAGGTGGATGGCATGACTAAATTAACAGGGACATGGAACACATGAGGAATAGAATAGACACACCTGGGAACTAATCAAACCAAACACGGAAAGACACAAACTGGGTCACGGGCAAAAACACACTAAATGAGTCCAGGTGTGACACAAGTTGAATGAACGAACAAACACCTAACATGTACATGTATTTGCATTGCTTTGATCGTTCTCTGTAGATCTCACCTTCTCACACGCCACGATTGGTTGATTATGTACCATACCTGCATGTTATTGGTCAAACTACTTTGGATGTTTTAGGCAATATAGAAATCCTGGCAAGGACGCGTCCTGGGAAAATGTCTCATATGGTCACCCTAAGAGACACTGCCACTCTGAGAGGTTCTTTTTATACCAAATCATGTTGCCAATTGTCCTAATAAGTTGCAAATTGGTCCTCCAGCTGTTCCTTATATGTATATTTAACTTTTCCGGCCTCTTATTGCTACCTGTTCCAACTTTTTTGGAATGTGTAGCTCTCATGAAACCCAAAATTAGATAATATTTGGCATGACATTTCAAAATAACTAGTTTTTAACATTTGATATGTTATCTATATTCTATTGTGAATAAAATGTACGTTTATGAGGTTTGTAAACTATACCATTCCTTTTTTACTCACAATTTGTACAGTGTCCCAACTTTTTTCGGAATCAGGTTTGTAACTATGGATTTTGAGTCGCAGATCTGATCACTGAAACACTTCCAGGTGTATGCTCTGCCTTTCCTCCATCAGTTCCAGAAGAATTGCAGCCTCGCTAGTCACTACCTTCGGTACCATCGCTAATTAAACTATTAAAGAAAACCAAGTACCGGCAGAAATTTTAAATGTAAAAACAGACTTGGTACCAAAGTATCAATGCTATTGATATCCTTAAAGCTGAGAACAGAGAAAAAGTGCACGCGAATCCCGATTCGACTTCTCTTTGATATGAATTGTCTGAAATTCTTTGAATGATTAAATTGGCAAGACAAACGCTTCCAAATGATAAACGTTCACTGTATGATGGCTAAATCTAACAGTTAATCTGCGAATCACATGCGTGCTAAGCCATGTGGACTGGTCCGTACGGATCATCTACGATCCATTACACCACCACCAAATAATATTAGAGGTCATTCTATCATTTAAAAAATTAAGTCATAAATTACTCACCTTTAGTGTTGTTCTATTGCCTATATTGTACATTTTATTTTATGAACTACAGAAGGAGAATTTTTTTTTTAAAATGTGCTGCTCATGCTCATCTACATAATGTCAATGAATATGGGCCTGAATCAAACCTTTTAAAGGGGACATCAGATGCCCATTTTCCACAAGTTGGTATGATTATTTAGGGTCTTCATGAAATGTGTGCAAAATACTTTGATTTAATTTCCTCAATGGTCATGTAAAACAGCACCCTTTTTATCCTGTAAAAAACTATTCTGTTCACAACGACTCATTTCGGCGCATGTTTTTTTTTTTTTTTAAATCATAATGAGCTACTGCTCACCCTGCCCCTCTCTTCCATTTATTTATTTATCTCGTGTGTGTGTGTGTGTGTGTGATGGAACTATGATGTTGCTTTGTAGGCAAAACCCCAAAAGCGAGTTAGCAGTTTAGCACTTCCAGTTTCATCGTCAATGGGTTTATTGATTGGGAGTTTGATTTAATCCCTTAAAATATGGTCTGTGGTTTACACAAGCTCAAGATAATTTGCCATTTGATTATATGACAGTTGCACCCCACAATAATGATTTTTTACTGTTATGTTTCTTTAAAAAGACGGTTTCTAACAAGTTGCTAAATGGGACTATAGGCATTGTCGGATACATTAAATGTCATCATGCTGAATAGTTTTTCAATATATAGTTTTTAATGCAGGATGCTATTCACTGCCATTTAAATAACACCAACGTGAGTAATTTATAACTTAATTTTCATTTTAAGGTGAACTACCCCTTTAAGTCTTAACGTCAGGCATCATTGCAGAAGGGTTGGATTTAAGGTAAAAAAAAAAGCAACAAAAAAAAAAACAAATCCTTACTATACCTTTTTAAGGTGGATACCTTTTTCCTGAACGTGGAAGTCTTGCCCGCCTCATAACAGAATGATACTTCACGTTTACAGTCAACGTGTTTTGTCAAATTAACATTATATGAGCTGATGATATAATGTTAATCCTATGAAAATGGTTGTAAAAATACATGGCACCATATTTTTTTTCATTTCACAATATCACAATGAATTTTATTTTTATTTTTATTTTATTATTTATTCATTTATTTATTATTTTTTTCAGTAACTTGCCTGTCATAGAAAAATGAGTGAGATGACATGAAGCAGTGCAGGTTAGCTACACTGAAAACATGAGGGCACGTCTTAGAGACAGCTTCTCTTGTCATTGTTTATGCAAGGCATAAAGGGCTGAACAAAGACATATTTGCTGGTGCACAAAAAATGTATTTACAGGAATTGCTTAAGTTTATTTTGTTACTGTGGTAACCAACAACAACACTGCTTTAGCCTGCACACATTTTCATATTTAGTCGTAATGAAAAAGTTTAATTCAGTCAATATTTTCACCCCATTTTAACATGGATTTCAGTGGAGACTGTAACACGACAGCATCCAAATTTATGTTAAAATCCATCATGGAATCGCTCATCGATTACTCAGGAAAAAGGTGGATAAGAGGAGAAGAAAAGAAATGACACCCACAGCAGACCACAATGTGATATCTTTGTCTGTGTAGTATTTTTTCTGAGTGCAACAGATTGGTACTGAATTACGACACATTACAACCATCCCTCTTCAAAACACCTTTATGGCACAGTTCGACAAATATGTTCTCACTGCTGTTCTCCTGTTCTTTCTGGGCAGAAAATGGTAAAATACTTTGGGATATTACAGGAGGTATTTATACATGTATTAAGAACCTTTTGTTTCCCACAGGTATTATTACTTAATATAATGGTATCAAATACACTGTCCAGCCAAAAAAAAATCTCTATTTGAATTTAAATGGGCAAATACTTAGATTAGATTTCACCCAAATAAGATTAGTTCACCCAAAAATTCTGTTATTAATGACTTACACTCATGTCTTTCCAAACCCATAAGACCTTTGTTCATTTTAGTCACAGTGGCTAAATTAATAAATTACCAGACGCCAACTGATTAAAATTTTCCACCAACGTTAAATAGTAATGACTTTATGAATTTCTTTACTGATAAAATAGATAACATTAGAAAAAGAGTTGTTACCTGTAGCCGAAGAACCGCTTCTCAATATCATTAACTCGTCGTTATCTTTAGGTCACGTCCCAAAACCATTCAAGCTGGCGGTTATCAAGCCTCTTATTAAGAAACCAAAACTAGATCCTAGTGTACTGGCAAATTATAGGCCTATTTCAAATCTTCCATTTATATCTAAAATTTTAGAAAAAGTTGTGTCTGCTCAATTGAGCACCATCCTGCATAAAAATGATCTGTATGAAGAATTTCAGTCAGGTTTCAGGCCCCACCATAGCACAGAAACTACACTTGCATCTCATTTCTAGTCTTACTTGATCTTAGTGCTGCGTTCGACACCATAGATCATGACATTCTCATAGATCGATTACAAAACTATGCAGGTATGCAAGGGCAGGCTCTAAGATGGTTTAGATCCTATACCATTTTGTTTACTTAAATGGGGTGTCATCTTAGTTATCATCAGTAAAATATGGAGTGCCACAATGTTCCGTCCTAGGTCCCCTTCTATTTTCAATGTACATGTTGCCCCTTGTTAATATTATTAGAAAATACAGAATTAACTTCCACTGTTATGCTGATGACACTCAGCTATGTATCTCAACGAGACCAGATGAAACTTCTCAATTATCTAAGCTAACATAGTGTGTTAAAAATGTAAAAGATTGCATGACAAATAATTTTCCCCAATTAAATTCGGATAAGACAGGGATATTAATTATTGGACCAAAAAAACACTACACAGAATCTTGTAGATTACAATCTGCAACTAGACGGATGTACTGTTACTTCCTCTACAGTCAGAAATCTGGGTGTTATATTAGACAGCAATTTGTCTTTTGAAAATCATATTTCCAATGTTACAAAAACTGCATTCTTCCATCTTAGAAACATTGCCAAGCAACGAAACATGTTATCTGTTTCTGATGCAGAAAAGCTAGTTCATGCATTTATGGCCTCTAGACTGGACTATTGTAATGCACTTCTGGTTGTCCTGTTTCGTCAATAAACAAGCTACAGGTAGTCCAAAATGCAGCAGCTAGAGTCCTTACAAGGTCAAGAAAATATGATCATATTACCCCAATTTTACAATCTCTGCACTGGCTACCTATTAAGTTCCCTATCAGTTACAAATTATCATTACTTACCTATAAGGCCCTAAATGGTTTAGCTCCTGTGTACCTAACTAGCCTTCTACTACGCTACAACCCATCATGCACCCTAAGGTCACAAAACGCTGGACTTTTGGTAGTTCCTAGGATAGCAAAGTCCACTAAAGGAGGTAGAGCTTTCTCACATTTGGCTCCCAAACTCTGGAATAGCCTTCCTGATAATGTTCGGGGTTCAGACACACTCTCTCTGTTTAAATCTAGATTAAAAACGCATCTCTTTCGCCAAGCATTCAAATAATGTATCTCTTAAATTGTGAGTGTAGTTGCATCTGATCAAATGTCCATTTTTATTCATTAGCTTGGGTTAAACTAATTTTACTTTGTTGGACCAGCAGCTATGCTTATGATGTCTCTATTTTGTTTCTATGTTTTGCCAAGGGATGTAACTAGGATTTACACAAGCTCCAGTCTGGATCCAGAACACCTGAGAAGAGATGATGCTGACCCTCAGAGGACCTCAGATGATGCTAACCCTGAATCAACAAACAGAATTAACAATTATCGCTACATGTGTGACTGCATCATATAATAATTATTAATTAATAATATTAATAATGTTCATTGTCTAGCTGACTACGTCTTGTATTATTTTTTTCTAAAAATCCTGTCAAACGTGCACAAACTGACAGTCACCACCATAAGCTACTACTCTTTATTATTGTAGAAACATAATTTTCTGTAAAGTTGCTTTGTAATGATTTGTATTGTAAAAAGCGCTACACAAATAAACTTGAATTGAATTGAATTGAATTTTCCTAGACGTTTCTGACCTGACATATACAACAATGTAACTGGCCTAGAAATGTATTCAGGATGTCTGTGATACAGATTATGTGGCATCAGTGGTTCAACCATATTTTTACAGAGATAAAATAATAATTTTTGTGTGCAAAGAAAACAAAAAATAATGACTATCCAGCAATTCTTCTCCGTCACCATCTGCTTCCATTTTCATGTGTAGCATGACATATGCATGTGCTTTCCTCTGCTTATAAACAAGGCTCAGCCCATGCATGTTCTACATAAGCAACACCACACAACTGTGTCATGGTACTTTCATGAACAGCAGACAGTGGTGCGCAGGAGATAATTTGTTGAATGAAGTTAGTATTTTTGTTTTCCTTACGCAAAAAAAAAAAAAAAAAAAAACATTTTATTCTTGTATCTTCATACAATTATGGTTGAACCACTGATGTCATGTGGAGTATTTTACCAATTGTCCTTACTGCGTTTCTGGGTCTAGGAACAGTTCAGTTCCACTGCTGTCTATGCAGGTTTAGAACGCTCTCAGATTTCATTAAAAAGTATCTTAATTTGTGTTCCAAAGATGAAAGGTTTTGCAGATTTGGAGCAACATGAGGGTGAATTGATTAAAATAATTAATGAATGTTTTGGGGTGGTGTACTATCCCTTTAAAGTCTATGAATGGATCAATATTGCTGTGATTATGTTTCTAGCATGTTCTATGGCAACAGTTATTTTAACCTTAACTAAAGGAGTGTCAAGCCAAGTCAAGTCACCTTTATGTATACAGCGCTTTAAACAAAATACATTGCATCAAAGCAACTGAACAACATTCATTAGGAAAACAGTGTGTCAATAATGCAAAATGACAGTTAAAGGCAGTTCATCATTGAATTCAGTGATGTCATCTCTGTTCAGTTTAAGTAGTGTGTGTGCATTAATTTGCAATCAAGTCAACGATATCACTGTAGATGAAGTGACCCCAACTAAGCAAGCCAGAGGCGACAGCGGCAAGGAAGCAAAACTCCATTGGTGACAGAATGGAGAAAAAATACCTTGGGAGAAACCAGGCTCAGTTGGAGGGCCAGTTCTCCTCTGACCAGATGAAACCAGCAGTTCAATTTCAGGCTGCAGCAAAGTCAGATTGTGCAGAAGAATCATCTGTTTCCTGTGGTTGTTCCGGTTTACCTAATTAATGCAGCCTAAAAATCCTTTAACGGATTTGGATATTAGAAGCATATTAGTATGTTATGTGTAAGCCAGATTAAAGAGATGGGTGTTTAATCTAGGTTTAAACTACAGTTTCTGCCTCCCGAACAATGTTTAGGTTATTCCACACTGTAAACCCTAATAAGTTGAGACTACTCAAATGATTTGAGGAAAGTGGTTGCGTAAGTAAAATTGAGTAATGGCAAAATTGACAACTCAATTCAATTGAGTAGACCTAATGTTGGTCTCTTCATTGAATTAACTTAAATGTTCAAGTACAGATAACTTAAAAAGGCAAATAGACTTAACTTAAATTTTTGAGTTTTATATGGTTTACTTGTTTACTTGTTTTAATGATTTAATAGAAATATTGTTTTTCCATTAACAGCTTTATTTGGTTTATACACTTACATTAATTTAAGAAACATTACTAATATCAAGCTCATATTTTTAAGTCACATTTAGACACTTGAACAGCACTTAAGCTCACATTTTTAGAAAACAGTAGCTCATATTTTTAACAGCAAGCTGCATTTTTAAGTCACATTAAAATATTGAGCTCATGTTTAACAGTAAGCTTACATTTTTACAGAACATTACACTCACATAAAAAAAAAAAAAAAACATTAAGCTCATATTTTTAAGTCTCATTTTCAAAAGACCATGTTTAATGTAAATGTGTTGCAATTAAAAGTGCGCCAAGCAATTTCTCGATTTTAGCCAAACAGCTGGTTTGCCAACGACTGTGTTTTAGGCTGGAGGTCTTTCTGCCCCAAGGAAAGTAGAATCCGCTGAATGAAGTCAAACATGTATCCCAGTGACTTTGGGTGACTCAGGTGCTATGCATATAGAAGTCCGAACAGAAGGCACATTGCTTTTTCAGGAAGGTCATGTAGATTGTCCATCACTAATTTTCCCTCGATTACGATTCCAATCGAAGAGGGAGACCCATCTTGTCCCATCTTCAACTATCAAAATCCCCACTGGCACATAAAGAATTGAGCGGTGATCATCGGACATCTAGTGAAAAAAACATTAACAAATTAAAATTAATTCACATACATCCAAGCTCATTTACATTTCAAAAAGGTTTAACTTAAAGGGTTAGTTCACCAAAAAAATTAAAATTCTGTTAGTAATTACTCACCCTCACGTTGTTTCAACGCAGTAATACATCATCGGAACACAAATTAAAATATTTTTGATGATCAGAGTTGTCTCACTCCTCCATAGGCTTCTCTGTAATTTAAACTTGCCAGCCCAGAAAGTTTGTAAAGACATGTTAAAATAGTACAAGTGACCACAGTGGCTGAACCAGAAATGTATCAAGCGTAGCGTTACATTATGTAACAGCGCAGCGCCTCTGGGTTGTACATCAGAATGGAGGCTCATGCTGGTCATGTGTGTGATGCTGGCCAATAGTGAGCCTACGTTCTGACGTACAACCCAGAAGTGCTGCACTGTTAGACTACTTGAACTCACTCAGAGAAACAAAGAGGACAATGTATAGTTGAATAGACGTTATTTTGTTTATTTTTTTTGCGCACAAAAAGTATTCTCATCGCTTGATAAACTTCAGGTTGAGGCACTGTAGTCACTTTAACTATTTTAACAATGTTTTTAACTTTCTGGGCCGGCAAGTTACAATTACAATAGAAACCTATGGAGGAGTAAGACAGCTCTCAGATTTCATCAAAAATATCTTAATTTGTGTTCCGAAGATGAACGAAAGTATTACAGGTTTGGAACAACATGAGGGTGAGTAATTACTGACAGAATTTTCATTTTTTATTACACATTCACACGATGTCTCACATACACTGCATCAATATCAACCTAAAAGGGTTAGTTCACCCAAAATGTTCAATTTAAATTCTGTCATTAATTACTGAACCTTGTGTCGTTGCACATCTGAAAGACCTACGTTCATCTTCGGAACATATTAAAATATTTTTAATGAAACCCATGAGGTTTCAGTCCCTCCATACTAGAGATCCAATTCAATTACCACTTTCAAGGTCCAAAAAGGTATGAAAGACATCATTAAAGTAATCCATGTGACTCCAGTGGTTTAACCTCAATTTCATGAAGCTACACAAGTAATCTGTTTGTGCAACAAAAAAAAAAAGTACAACTTGTAAAAAAATATAATCTCCAATGCACGGTCACGCAATTACGTCTGCTCTCACATGAATACAAAACTCACACGTTGTGGTGCTATATGAGATACTGTCTTGAACGCGCGTTGCAGATAAACAATTACACTGGTAAATTATGTTTTTTTTGCACAAACATAGCACTCGTTTTGCTTCATAAAATTGAGGTTAAACCACTGGAGTACAGTAGTACAGAGTACTGCAAAGTCTTTCCTATCATCCTTGAAAGTGTAGTTGTGTTGGATGTCAATGGAGGGACAGAAAGTTACAGAATATCATTAAAAAAAAATCTATTGTGTCTTAAAGATGGAATGACACAAGGGTGAGTCAATGAATTACAGAATCTTCATTTTTGAGTGAATTAACCCTTTAGATTGATACAGTGTGTGTGTATGACCGAGATTGTGAATGTGTTAGAGTGTGTATAGAGGGTGAGAGGGTGTCTTTTGGACATTTTCTCCTTGGAACACTTACCAAAGACATCTTAAAGAAAGCAGGAGTCATCTCCAAACCAAAGGGGTAGTCCTTGAAGCACCAAAGTTCAGTTTCAGTTGGCTCTGATAGCTTGTGTGAAAAAAATAAAATTTTATTAAATCCAACCACTTGATAATAATACATTATTATAGCCTTTAAACATTCAATCAGAGATCAACTATGAAGTCTATATTGCAGTTTATAAAGAATCAATCTACTATCTACTATCATGAATAAAAATTTGCTGTCAATTTACTCACTCTAGCCATCCAAGATGTGGGCGACTTTATTTAGCAGAACATTAAGGGAGATTTTTGGCTGAAACTGTTGTCTTTGGCTATTCATATAATGAAAGTCAACTGTAACCATCCCTTTAATTGTCAAAAAACGTGTACAAGCAAAACAAAATCAATAATTGTGATTCCTGATGATATATTTGTGTCTTATGAAATGAAACGATAAGTCTATGCAAGCAACATTATTTATAACATTATTACCTTTACCTTGTACAAACAGCCCTGAGTGTATTTTCTACAGTCTGGAGTGCGAGTGTAAAGATATATCAAACTTTGGGAATATGTGAAAACTCAATCTTCCCAATTTGAGATCACTCATGTGAACAATCTTACTTTTTTATACAGGTTGCAGCATCAAGGATAGTAGCAAGTACCATTTTGCACATCCTGCTAGTTGTAAATAAACCACACATCAGGGTGCTTGCGCTCCAGGCTGTCAGGAGGAGATGGGTCTGTTGTGTTGTTCATCAAAATGATACTTGCTGCTATCCTTAATGTTGCAACCCGTTTAAAAAAGCAAAATTACATTCACATGTGTGATCTCAAATCGGGAAGATTGACAGATTCCCAAAGTTTGATATACATCTTTACGCTTGTGTTCCAGACTGTAAGTTAGTAAACAAAATTCAGCTTTGTTTGCAGAGGCTGTGAATTAAAGGTAAAATATGAGGTTTAGCTTCTTGCATAGACCTATCATTTCATATAATTTCATTCCACATAACCATTCATTAATTAATAATATCTCTGTAAATGTGTCGCAGGCAGGAAAAGGTCTGCGGTTTTTAGTAACATACCGGCCAAATAAATTCTTATAACGATTAACGTTAGGCATAAGTCAGTATTCACGCGGCAGCCAAATTTTACACCAAATAAAAGAAACGTCCTTTCACAAATTACACAAAGAGACATTTCAGTGTCTGGAAATAGATTTGTCTCGAAGTTCCAGCAGCAATATCACGCTTAGGTCTATTGTAAACAACAGCGCTAAGTTAGTCTGTAAAACATTGGCTATGTTTGGAAGTTAAGGGGTTTTAACTTAAATGCATTTATACCTTAAGTCCAGTTGTATAAAAAATAAAATAAAACATAGCAGACAATAAAGCAAAATTTACCAGCGTAACGTTACTCCTGTGGCCTCGACTCTTCCCCCTCCTCGTCTGCTTCATAACCACCTGCCTGCTAATGTTACTGTCCCTACAGGAGGAAAACTGGAAATTCAGATGTTCTTACAGAAAGTTGGTAACACGAACGTGTTTATAACTCGAAAATACTCAAAGGCAACTAAGCAAAATTTAAATATATATTTTTCCAGTATTCTACCTACCAGCGTACTCTGGGTCTTTCACGACGACTCTCTTCCCGCCTGCTTTAACGCCTGTCTGGCTGCTTGTGCAGCTGGCCCGCTGCCAGAGTAAAACGGAAAAGTATTATCAACATGCAAATAATATGACAATAAAACGTATAAGGAAATAAAAAAAACAACGTGTGTATATTTATGCGTTACGTTTAAACCTTTACTTACCTATTTAACTTTAAACTGTATTATTTATTTCTTCTTTCAGGTGTTCCTGCAAATGATTGTGAACCGCAGTCAGTGCTGCGTCTTCAGCAAATTCGACAAAAAAATTCCCGCCTTGTGTTATATTGGCCAATCGGCGCTGTTGTCAAGGCAGAATTTCAAGCGCGACCAATCATTTTTAAACAGAGACGTACGAATAATTTAAATAAATGGAAATTCTGAGTTAATAACACTTAAAATCTTAATTCAAAAGATTTTTACTGCCAATGAGTAATTTAAACACACCTGTTTAAGTTTTGATGGCAAAACTTGTAATGTGAAGTTATGTTAACTTGAATTCTTTATTAATTACAACATTAGGGTTTACAGTGCAGAGTTTAGGCGCCAAATAGGAAAAGGATCTGCCGCCTGCAGTTGAGTTTCACTGTAAAACCTAACAGCCCATCTTAATAAAAGAAGTAATTTAACATAACTTAAACATCACAATAATTTGGAGTGACTCATTCAGATAAATTTAACCTAACTCAAAAATGAATTGATGAAGTAATAACTTAGTTGTTTTGAGTGCACTTAAATTTGTGGATAAGTTTAAGTATTGGTAATATGATTCCAGTTTGTTCCATTGACTTATTTTTTTTAAGTTGACTTTATATCATCACCAAAATGCAAGTCTTTTGTGTTTAAAACTCATCATATTGTGCCCAAGGAAACTAAAGAATGTCAATTATAATACTAATAATTCTTAAGCCCCAAAACATAAAGATTTGATTTAGTAGTCTAGATGTGTAAGTATTTACAAGTAAAAATAACAAACATTTTATGTTACAGCTTCTCACATGTGAGAATGTGTTGCTTTCCCTTTTGTCTAAAAGCGAAATGAATATTTTTTTTGGACCCTATGAAACTTTGGGCCCTATTTTAACGATCTGAAACGCAAGTGTCAAAGCGCGAAGCGCAAGTAAGTTTGTGGGCGGGTCTCGGCGCTGTTGCTATTTTCCCGGCGGGATAAATGGCTCTTGCGCCCGGCGCAAATCTAAAATGGGTTGGTCTGAAGTAGCTTCATTATTCATAGGTGTGGTTTGGGCGTAACGTGAAATAAACCAATCAGAACTTCATCCAACATTCCCTTTAAAAGCAGGTGCGCAAGTTCCATTATGGATTGCTATTATTATGGCGTATTTACCAGGCGCACGCCAGGAGCGGTTCACAGCCGAGGAGACTGATGTTCTTGTAAGAGCAGTGAAAGACAGAGAAGTTGTGTTGTATGGGGATGGGAGAAACCCACCCAAAATAGCGTCGGTTAAACAGGCGTGGGAGGAAATAGCCACAATTGTTTCATCGATTTTTTTTCCTGGTTCTTGACGGACAAACCAATTTGTCAGATGTCCTTATATACATATATGTCTTGCCACTATTGGGTAAACAGGTCTGATCCTTAATTACTACAATTAGCCTGAATAATTTGTAAGCTAGATTTATGCCTATTTTATGCCTATCATTGTGGCACACCACAATGATTTCCGTCATCTCATGTGTTAATATTTTTTTAGTGTAACAATTTATGATTTGCAAAAATAACTGTTGCATCTGTGTAGATTACATGAGCAAAGTGTGTGCGCGTTGTGCACGCTATGCATTATGGTCAAGCATGCGCCCTTAAAATAGCATAATGAACAACGCGCAACGCGCCACTGACTTTAGACTAGGTTTTTTCTGGTCAGTGGCGCAATTGTTTAATGGAACAGCAAAATAGCACCAGGGATTGTTTGCGCCGGATCACGCCTCCTTTTTTGCGCTGAACCGCCCAGGGAGCGCAAGTTCATTCACTAGTTTAGCGACGTGCTTCTGTGGAGGGAAAAGCGCGCTTTGCGCAGGTGCAAAATAGGATTGACACATGCGTCGGTGTACAAAGTCAATTGCGCTGGGCGCAAGATAGGGCCCTTTATGTTTCTGGTCCCATTGACATCCATAGTAGGAAAAAAATATATAGCTATATATATATATTCTTCTAAAGACCCGGAGATCGTCTGAATGGATTCAAAAACTCAACTGTTTAACTCTGGGGGAGATGTTAAATTAGCCTTTTTCAAAAAAAAAAAAAAAAGCGTAGTATTCCTTTAATATGCACATTGCTGTCTTTGAGCACGCAGCGCCGAAAAGAGAACACGTGCACCATTAAACTGGATGCCAACAGCCAAGAAGAAGTAGAAGAAGAGAACGCGAGACATTTTCTATCTGTTTGCACGTGGCACTGGAAGCTCGCAACGCCGACCCCCTGCACTGCTGCCCGGTGTGTCTTGCTGGTGACAGTGACATAATTAATTCCCTGCAAGACACCGCTACAGCTTTGTCTTTCACACAAGGTAACCTAATGATTTTCTGTTATTTTATTAATCTTACTGGTTTGCAAACTGTTTGAATCGGAATGTTACTAAGTGTTAGCACTAACGTTAGCTTGCACCAATTCCTGCTTTAGTGGTTCATAAAAAAAAAAAAAAAAAGTTTGTTGATTCAACTTTAAGTTGGCTAAGTAACATTAACGTTAGTTTGTGAAAGTTTTGTTAATGTTAGCAAACTGCGGCTCGCAGAAGACGTGACATTTTCTATCTGTTTGCATCACAAGCTTGCACGCGGCACGGCACTGGAAGCTCGCAACGCCGACCCCCTGCACTGCTGCTGTGTGTCTTGCTGGTGACAGTGACATGATTTATTTCCTGCAGGACACCGCTACAATTTTGTCTTCCACACGAGGTAACCTAATGATTTTCTCACCTAATTTTCTAACCTAATTCATTTTCTCACTTTAGTGGTTTATACAAAATGACTCGTTCATTAAGTTGGCTAAGTAACATTAACGTTAGTTTGTGAAAGTTTTATGTTAACGTTAGCAAACTATGTTGGCTCGCTAGCTAATATGCCCTCACCCTTTTTTTAAGTAACTTAAAGTTAAGGCGTTAACTGAGGTTACTATAAAATCGCACAAGGGAATGACCTAACATTAGCTAACTGTTAAACAGTATTTAGGGCTAGGTTGGGCCCAAATTGGCAGGATATGGCGCTTTCAGTCACGTTCTCCCCTCTCCGCAATGTAACGTTTTTAGAAAAAAAAAAAAAAAAAAAAACGTTATCAGGGAAATACGGTGATTTATTTTTTTATGTTAGTTAAAAGCAAATAGCAAGGTCAACAGTTTGTCCTCTGCCTAGACTTTGACAAAATTGTGCAAACTGACGGTTTTATTTTTTGTTGTTGACTGGTATAAATTATGTGGAAATGTAAATTGTGTGTTTTTTCTAGTGCCTTAAAAATACAGTTATTGAGACATTACAGACTATATCATGGCCAGTATTCCACAATTTCACCATTACCTTGCCTGTATAACAACTGCATGTGTACATTTAGCACTTATAACTCATTGAAGGTACATTTGTCAAGAGTACATTTGGAGAAAAGACTGGTAGGCAGAGACAACAGTGATTTGACTTTAAATCTGGCATTTCATTGCCCTGTGTGTGATTTTAAGCAGCCATTTGTTGAGAGTGACATGTTTATTCATCTAAGGGGGCATCTAAGACGGAAAGAAACAGTGCCATGTCCATTTAGGGCAAGTTTCAAACAAATGTTTACTCAACATACAATTCACACAAGTGCAGAGAACACCAACATGCATCAGACTATGATGTGGCAGTTGTAGTGCAAAATGTCTCGAATGTTTCCCAGGATGACACTGAACATGATCAGGAAGAGCTTTCAGATGAAAATGAAACTGCCTCAGCCCCGGTAGCAGGCAGAAGTGACGAAGGATTAACAGAGCAGTTACAGTACAATCTGGCTGCCTTCTTCTTGAAAATGCAGACTATTCTCCATGTATCCACAAGAGCAACACAAGAAATCATTGAGCATATTGATCAATTGTTTTCACTGTCAGAACCAGTTTTCAGAGAATCTATAATCAAAATACTGGAAAAAACATAACTGCCCCATTACTGACACACTTGTTAGTGAGATTGTCCAGGCAGTTTCAGAGAGTAATATGTTGTATACATCTGTTACCTCTGAAGGACCACTGTCAACAGCAAAGAGGAGAAAGTCATATTATGAGGATAAGTTTCCATTTGCCAAGCCTGTAGAGTACCTTATTGAGTCGTCACAGCGTACATTTATGTATGTGCCCATTCTCACATCTTTGCAGTTGTTGTTGAAAAAAACAGACGTACTTGAGAAAGTCCAAGAAACCACCTCACAGTTGCCTGGACAGTATTCGTCTTACTGTGATGGCTCCTACTTCCAGGAAAATGAGCTTCTCTCAGATAAGAGTCAAAAATTGTCAATTATTCTTTATGTTGATGATTTTGAAATTGCAAACCCTCTAGGAACATCAAAAAAAATACACAAAGTATGTGCAGTTTATTGGACATTAGCTAACCTCCCAGTAAAGTATCGCTCAGCACTCCAATCTACTCAGTTGACTCTTTTGTGCAACTCAAATGATGTACGGCAGTTTGGGTATGAAAAGGTTTTTGCGCCTCTCTTGAGTGACCTAAAAGCTCTTGAAAATGAGGGTGTTTACATTGAGACATTTGGTCACTGTCTCAAAGGCACAGTGTACTCTGTTGTGGCTGATAACCTGGCTGCCCATGGGCTAGCTGGTTTCAGTGAGAGTTTTAGGGCTACATATTTTTGCAGATTTTGTCTTGCCACCCAGACAGATATGCAAACATCAAATGCAATCACTGGTAGTTTTGAGATGAGAACCAAAACATTCTGATAAGGTTAACCGCCCTCACCCAATTCCTCAGAGTTTTGCCACTCGAGGGACAATCGGCGGGAATGGGCATGAGAACCACGCTCTGCTTAGACTGCTACCTGTTCTCATTGGCTCCAGAGTACCTGAAGGAGACAAATTCTGGGAGGTGCTAATGGAATTAAAAGATATAGTTGAACTTGCCATGTCTCATACTTACACAGATGATACCATTCAGTACATGGCCTGTAAGATTTCAGATCACAGGCAGCTGCTTCAGGAAGTATTGCCCAGCTTACGATTACGGCCAAAGCATCATTACATTGAGCATTATCCTCATCTCATAAAGTGCTTTGGTCCTCTGGTGCACCTTCGGACAATGAGATTTGAGGGGAAGCACAAAGTCTTCAAGGCAGTTGCTCGTTGCTCTCATAACTACAAAAATGTGTTGAAAACTATGGCAGAGAGACACCAAAACATGATGGCATTCTATTTGTCATCACCAAGATTTTTCAAGCCACCAGTGCAGACTTCAAAAGTGGAGTCTGTCTATGTTGAGTCATTGCCTACTGATACACATGCGTTAATATCGAGCATCACAGACAGCAGCAGTGTATATGGCACAAAACAGGTAACCATTGAAGGCACAGCTTTTGTGGCTGGGATGTTTGTTTGCACTGGGACACATGCTGCCTTGCCTATTACTTATCAGAAATGACATCTTCTTTGTACTGAAAGACTATGAGACCTGGTATGTTGAGCATTTGCGGTCATATGAGCTAACAGATCATAAAAGCAAGGGCCATACAGTGAAATCTGTATGTCAGCTAACTGACCGAATGCCACTGTTTGCCTACAGGGTTTCAAGCAAGCTAATTCTGACAACTAAACATTTCATTCCTGTGTCAGAGTAAGAGAGTAGCCCATCACTAGCCTTATCAGGGACCTGAGGGAGGCTAAAGATCTGTCTGGACCTTCAATGAACACTAGTGATCACCTTAAAGGGTTAGTTCACCCCAAAATAATGTCATTTATTGACTCACCCTCATGTCGTTCCAAGCCCGCAAGATCTCCGTTCATCTTTGGAACACAGTTTAAGATAATTTAGATTTAATCCGAGAG
The DNA here is from genome assembly GCF_023724105.1 of Carassius gibelio. NCBI lineage: Eukaryota > Metazoa > Chordata > Actinopteri > Cypriniformes > Cyprinidae > Carassius > Carassius gibelio. The sequence goes on along the minus strand of NC_068413.1, from coordinate 24,712,207 downwards.
CTTTCTGACACTCCATTGAAAATGTATACATTGTATACTGTCCATGTCCATAAAGTTAATAAAGACACCATCAAAGAAGTCCATGTGACATCAGTGGGTTAGCTCCAACTTTTTGAAGCATCGAAAATACATTTTTGTCAAAAAATAAAAACTTTATTGCACTCTTCATTTTCTTCTGCTTTGGCCTCGAGTGTGTTCACGTAGTATAACTGCGTAGTGCTTCTGTGATGTACGTCACGCGCATCACACACATGACCAGTGTCGGACAATAGTAAACCTCTGTGGTGACGTAGAACCCAGAAGTTCTGCGCAGTTATACTACGTAAACACACTTGAGGGCAAAGCTTAAGAAAATGAAGAGTGGAATAAAGTTTTTGTTCTTTTTGGACCAAAATGTATATTCGATGCTTCAAACAATTTTAACTAACACACTGGTTTCACATGGACTACTTTGATGTCTTTTTTTTTTTAGCTTTATGGACGTTCACAGTATACCGTACCTACATTTTCAATGGAGGGGCAGAAAGCTTTTGGACTAAATCTAAAATGTCTTAAACTGTGTTCTGATGATGAACAGAGGTCATAAGTCCTTGGAACAACATGAGGGTGAGTCATTAATGACATTATTTTCATTTTTGGGTGAACTAACCCTTTAATAAATACACTGGACAACATAATTAAAGGTAATGTCTATTTTCCACTATGACCAATGTGTCATCAAGGTAAATACATGCAATATGCTGGTTAAATTTGTGGTATCCCAATTATACCATACTTTTAAAATGTTTAACCAATACTTACTTAAAACAAAAAAAATTGTTTGACATTTTGGGAGAGTGTGATTTTTTTTTTTATTTTATTTTATTTTATTTTTATATTGTTACCACTCTCTTGCCTGTATGGTTAATGAAGCTACAGATGGATAATGTGTGGGTGGTCTAGGCAGCTAGTGAAAAACAGCGGCATCACCTGGAGTAGCTCTGTCTGTTTTATGTTACAGGCTTCCCTAATACAGTGTAAATGGAAGCGACTGATGTCCTGAGACTAAGGGTCATCCTTGATGATGTCAATGCTGAGAGGCTTATTTTGCCCTCTCGTCCTGAGACTGTAAATGCCCTCATAATTGAGATAAAAAATAAGTTGAACCTTGCCTATGACTTTCGGCTTCAGTTTCAAGACCCAGAATTTGACAATGCCCTATGCAATTTAGGAAACATCGAGGACCTACCATCCAAGGCAACCATTAAGATAGTTAGATATCTTGAGCCAGATCTCAGTTCAACCAGCACAGATGATACACTGTTGTCTGATAACACAGATTCACTAGATCGTCTTTGCCGATGGCCAGAGATCTTTGTTATTCCAACATTCTCCTACGAGGTGGAGCATGCTCTAAGAGAGGGCAACTATGCATTTGTCAAAGAGGGGAAAACTCTAAACTTGACTAGGGATCAAAAACACAACATACTGGATGGAATGGCTGCTGAAATATATAAGCATAAAGCATATCCCAGTACCAAAAATATTCTCATGGCTGCAGAGGCTCTGGTGCGCAAATACCCCTGCCTAAAAGAAAAAGGTTCCGGAACAGGGTATGAGGGTTGGAAGAACAGCCTGCGCTTCAAAATGGGCAACTACAGGACCAAACTGAGCAGGGCTGGCATAAAGGATGTGGCTGTGAATGCTGGAAAACGTAGCAGGACCAATCCAGAAGGTGCAGCATCCAGGGCCAAAATCAAAAGACCCAGAAGAGGAGAAATAAACTTCATGCCCAATTATCCCCAAGGAGAAACTAAGGACACACTGGAGAACTTGAGGCTTGAGATGGTGGAGCAGTTCAAGAAGACCGTGACTGATAGAGACATGATTATCATCCATCAACATATGCAGCGTACCTTTGCACTCAGGCGTGAAGAAATTGTGAATTCAGCTCCTCCCATTGCTGAATTGAAAGACCGATGGCCTGCACTCTTTTGTGAAGCCCAATTGAGTAAAAACTTAGACACATTGTCATGGTCATGATTGCAGCACTGGTTGATCTGGATAAAGAGCAAAAAATGATTAGTGTTAATATGGTTTTGTCTGTTTGCCTTAAGTTTTTTCCCTTACAGTCTTATATGGCTTGAAGTTAATGAATGATGTGAGTTTTAAAAAAAAAAAAAACTTGTGCTTTTGTTTTCTATGCAGCTCTACAGTGAATTCCACAGGATCACCAATCAAAATCTACTGTATTCCTTCTATGCTGCACTTGACAAGTACACACCTCAGCTGTTGAAGCTCTACAAAAAGAGGAAGACTGGAAGTTTTGGTGAGAAGATGGAAGACGTTTTGAGGGAATATGAGGAACAGGTACAAACATTTTTAAAACATTAATGCATTATATTGATGTTGAATGTGAACAGAACTGCAGCCCCCAACATGCATACCTTGTCTTTGTTTGTGCAACAGGACAAGAACAACATCACTGCAGCTCGAACAGCAGCCCTGGCTGGCCTACCGCTGTACTTAAAGGAGGATTCATCAGAGGTCTTCAAAACCTGCAAGGTATTTTTGTATTCTCCTTTTTCTGTTTTCATAGCTTAATAACTTCATCTATTTTGCAAAGAGAAATCACTGAACATAAAAATTTGAAACCACCTTGTGTACCCTGTTGGCTGTGTTTAGAGGAATTCTCAACATTATTTAATTTTTGCTGTGTAGTGTGACAGAGCATTAAAAGGATGCTAGGGTCTTCCACTTAATGAAATGGTGCTTGTCTTTATTCTGAAGTAGCCATAAGTAAATAAGAATGAGATGGGACAAAATAATTATTTAAATAGTTAAGTTCAGTTTATATGAGCCCTCAGGTTTTATTGTGGATTGCTCTCTTTTTTATTAAGGCTGGTCAGAGTTGTTCATCAACACTATATAATTTACAGTCAGGCAGTAATATAGTTCTTCTAAATTCTATAAGGCAATTATATACACACATGGGAGTCTTGTATGAAAGTTGGTCAAGACTACACTTTAAGTGGTGTTCAGATAAAAAAAAAAGTTTAAAATGTGGCTAAGAATCAGGTCTCATCACAAACAGAGACACTTAACACATAATCTGTTCCCAAATTTGTAACAGAAGTTAAAAATGTATAAAAAAAAAAAAAAAAACTGAACACCATAGACCACTCATCTCTCTTTGTATTTTGTTTGTGCTCTTCTATAAACTCAGACAGCTTCTACGTTAAGTCCACATCAATGGGTTTTAAAGGAATAGTTTACTTTGAAATTAAATGTTGGTATGTTTTAGCTTACCTAAAGGGCATCCAATATGTAGGTGTCTTTGTTTCCGCAGTAGTTTCAATTTGTATATTTTTAGGTCTAACCGCTGTTGTCTGTCAGTCATATAATACTGGTATATAGTAACTGTCTTAAAGAGCATGCACAGAGAAGTCCAAATTAAACGATTCCCCATCGTAAGTACACATTGATGGCCTAAGAGCGGTTTGTGTGAGAAAACGAACAGTATTTATATCGTATTTACCTCTTGTACACAATCACGTCCAAGAGCTCAAGCTTCCGTTTGAACGAATCTTTAATATGACTCGGGAGTAACGAGTTGTCTCAGAGAGTGATTCGTTCATTCTGTTGGCCGCGCAGAACCTGGCCAACAAAATGAACATAAAATCAGGGTATCCTTGATATGGTCTCGAAACAGTTAAAGAATAGAAAACCTTATCTGAAAAAATCTGAAATCAGTGGTGTAATGATGTTTTCTTTTGCACCTTTAGGCTTTTTGTAAGCTTGATGATTTGTACAATTACACTCCCACAAACTGAATATGTATTCCCTTTTCAGGATGAGTTGGAGTCAATCCAGGATGGAGCAGTGGCTCTGGTGGCAGTGGTGAATGAAGAGGATGTGCCTGCTGGAGTTCCCTTTGAAAGTCACCACGTGTCAATTGTCCTTGAGGATCAGGTTGTAATGTCTCACAGATCTTGGACTGATTCATTGGTGATTTTGTTTGGAATGATCTATGCTCTTCATTTGAGCTATCCTGAGAAGCTAAGTGGCTTCTTTGAGTTCATCCAGGTTATCCTCTTAAACCTTGATGATGGAAGAAAGCAGCTCAAACCTAAGTTACAAGCCTTGAAAAATGAGCTATAGAGTAAATGTGTTAACGCTTTTCTGTAGAAGGTCAGTAGTGTTCTGAAAAGTATCTTTTTGCTTGCAATCCAAAAACGTTTCTGTTTAGATTTCTGTGTTGCAACAGATACTTGTGTACATAATTACAGCTGGGTTGGTTGGCTTTCTACTTTCTACTAGCTGAAGTGAGAAACACGGGCACTAATTTAGAAACAAACACGATACTCTAAAGAGTTTTTCTATATTTCTTTTAAACATTGTTAGGTAATATTCTTTCTAAATGTTGCCTAAATGTTCTTAATGACAATACAGTTGCAAATAACTTGATAGTTATAATTTGGAAGAGCCTGGGTTCAAGGTTTATTTTTTTTATTTATATTTTTTTACTACAATGTGTGTCTGCATTGTGTGGTATTCTGTGGTTTCTTCACATTCTTTTTAAGTTTAATTTCTAGTATATGGGCTTTTGTCATTTCTATTAGTTTTTGTAATATATATTAATTTAATATTATTTAAAATTAATTTAATTTAGCTTTAATACATTGTCTTCACACTCTTTATTACCATATAGGAATAGCATTAGTTTATATATATATATATATATATATATATATATATATATATATATATATAATTTTTTTTGTTCTATTTTTAGGTGAGTCTTAATTATAATTTTATTTTTATCATAGTGTTTAATTTCTATTAGTTTTTTTAATATCTGTTAATTTCTTATTATTCAATTATTTTTTATTCATTTATTTGGCTTTATTTCATTGCCTTCACACTCTGTATTACCACATGGGAATAGCATTAGTTATTTAATTTTGTTTTTATTTTTTATCTGAGTCTTAATTTCTTAGTATTTGTAACAAACACTCTTTAAATTTAAGTTGTAGTATATGGACTTTGAGTTGTTGTAATATCTATTAATTTAATACTATTTATAATTTTATTTAAAATATATTTTTTACATTTATTTGGCTTTAATTCATTGCCTTCACACTCTGTATTACCACATGGGAATAGTATTAGTTATTTAATTTTGTTTTTATTTTTTATCTGAGTCTTAATTTCTTAGTATTTCTAACAAACACTCTCTTTAAGTTTGAGTTGTAGTATATGGACTTTGAGTTTTTGTAATATCTATTAATTTAATACTATTTATAATTGTATTTAAAATATAAATTTTTTTATATGTATTTGCCTTTAATTCATTGCCTTCACACTCCTGTATTACCACATGGGAATAGTATTAGTTATACATTAAATTTTGTTTTGATTTTATGTGGGTCTTAAATATAATTTTGTTTTTATTTTATTATTTTGTCTTAATTTCATAGTGTTTCTAACAAACGCTTTCTTTTAAAACTGTGTACATTGATGTTTTAACATTGATATGTTATTCAGCATCCAACTAAATAAATAGTTTAAGTTGTGTCAAACATGTGTGTTTATATTGTGTTAATGCCACTTAAAAGGTTTAAGGCAATCGGTTTCCTCAAATGAATTGAGTAGCCACAACAGAGTTTAAAGTTGTAACAACTAATACATAATATTTTGCTTTAGTGGAATTAAACTGAGTAAATGAAACTTAAGTGGTAACATTTATGTAAAGAAGAGGGATTTAAGTTAGTCTTACTTAAAACAGATAAACTAGATTAACACATTTTTAATAAGTTTGGAGAGATGCAACATTTGAGTCAAAAATACTTAATAGATTTAAGTTATATTAACTTAATGGAATTAGTACTATTAACTTTATTTACCCAAGTTATTTTAACAATAAGTTACTGAGTTACTTGGACACAAATCAAATATTTGTTTATGCTTAAATTGTTTGAGTTAATAAACTTAAATTATTTAAGGCAATCGGTTTCCTCAAATGGTTTAAGTTGAACTTACTCATCAGGTTTTACAGTGTAGGTATTATCAAATTGCCTGAGTTTTGAGAACGCAGCGGACATGGAGGATTATAATGTAACAGGAGCTCATTCAAATACTCAGGTGCTAAACCATTCAGGGCTTTATAAAGTAGTAAGCAATATTTTAAAATCTATATGATGTTTGATAGGGAGCCAGTGCAGTGTTGACAGGACCGGGCTAATATGGTCATATTTCCTGGTTCTAGTAAGAACTCTTGCTGCTGCATTTTGGACTAGCTGTAGTTTGTTTACTAAGCATGCAGAACAACCACCCAATAAAGCATTACAATAATCGGTAACACTTTAGAATAAGGTTCCATTAGTTAATGTTAGTTAACTACTTTCGTTAACATGAATTAAGCAAGAACAATCCTTCTACAGCATTTATAAGTCTTAGTTCATGTTAATTTCAACATTTACTAATGCATTATTTAAATCAAAAGTTGTGCTTGTTAACATTAGTTAATGCACTGTGAATTACCATGAACTAACAATGAATAACTGTATTTTCATTAACTAACATTAACGAAGATGAATAAATACAGTAATAAATGTATTATTCATTGTTTGTTCATGTTAATTAACACATTAACTAACATTAACTAATGGAACCTTATTCTAAAGTGTTACCCAATAATCTAACCTTGAGGTCATAAATGCATGGATTAAAATTGCTGCATTTGACATTGCCGTAGGCTGTAATTTAGATATATTTTTGAGATGGATACATGCAGTTTTACAAATGCTAGAAATGTGGCTTTCTAAGGAAATATGGACCCACTTTATATTAAGTGGCCTTAACTACTATGTACTTACATTTTAATTAATAATTTAGTACAATGTACTTATTGTGTACATACATGTTTTTACATTGTACTTATATTTTTTTTAAAAAAACGACATGTAATTACAACTGTATTTAATTTCTGTAATTACATTTATAATTACACTGTTGACCCATACTTTACACCTTAACCCACCCTTAAACTTACCCATACCTCCAACCCTCTCCCTAACCTTACCCCTATCCCACCTCAATAGCAGCAAAAGTGTTTTACAATACAATGTGAACACAGTAAGTACATTGTACTTATATTTATGTAAGTACATAGTAGTTAAGGCCACCTAATATAAAGTGGGACCGGAAATATTAAATATCACACCTAGGTTCCTGATGACAAAGAATTGACTGAGCAGCCATCAAGTCTTAGACAGTGTTCTTTGTTAATACATGCAGAGTTTTTAGGTCCTATAATTAACACCTCTGATTTTTTCTAAATTTAGCAGTAAGAAATTTCTGATCATCCAGTGTTTTATATCGACTATTCATTACGTTAGTTTTTCAAATTTGTATGTTTCGCCATGCCATGAAGAAATCTATAGCTGAGTATCATGAACATAACAGTGAAAGCTAACACTGTGTTTCCTGACAATATCTTCCAAGGGTAGCATGTAAATCGTGAAGAGTAATGGCCCTAGTACTGAGCCTTGAGGTACTCCATACTGCACTTGTGATCAGTATGATACCTCTTTATTCACTGCTACGAACTGATGGCAGCCATATAAGTATGATTTAAACCATGCTAATGCCCTTCCATTAATGGCAACAAAGTTTTCTAGTCTATACAAAAGAATGTTGTGGTCAATAGTGTAAAACGCAGCACTAATATCCAATAGCACTAATAGAGAGATACAACCACAATCAGATGATAAGAGCATTTGTAACTGTAAGGAGAGCAGTTTCAGTACTATGACAGTCTAAATTCTGACTGGAAATCCTCACAGATACCATTTTTCTCTAAGAAGGAATATAATTGTGAAGATACTAACTTTTCTAGTATCTTGGACAGAAAAGGGAGATTTCGAGTATCTAGCATGCCGTTGTTTTGGGACATTTATTTCCACTTCAGCTGCTTTGGTGTTGCACGCTGATTTTCTGAGAGATTTAAATCAGACAAAGGTTAGTATAGATACATAAAACCATTTAAATAACATGTTTATCCAAACATAACATTAACATTTGTTCAATGTTATACTATGTCTTTCAAACTGTATTTTTAGCCCTTTGTTGTTTCAAGCTATTTGTTCCCGCTTCAGCGGCTTTCAGTCAGCACAGTGGCACATCGTCCAGATAAATTTAAATCAGAAGAAAGTGAGGAGAAAATTACAGAAAAATTTTAAGTAAGATATTTACCAAAGCTTAATGCTAAGTGTTGTAATGTATATATTTGAGTGGGTTTATGTTGTCTAGATATCTTGGTAAACTTCTAAATGGCACTTAACCACGGCTACCAGGGCTCCAGACTGCAACCAAATTTTTTCTCTGCCGATGAGACAAATTTTTGTGAGCAGTCGCACTGTACCATGTGATCCAACTCATAAGCTCGGCACCACGGACAGTTTATCAGCTCGGACCGCGATGCAAACAAACTTGTCCGAGCTCAAAACAGCTTTAAGCCCTGTTCACACCGCCAACGACTTTTTTGCTGCTTGTCACTTGTGGCTGGCAACTGAGGTCGCTACTGGCCGTTCCCACTAGTGATGTTTTGTTTGTGAACTAATCGTTCATTTTGAACAAATCTTTTAGATGAATCCATTTCACGTAATCCATTGACTCTCTATTTCTCGTTCACTGAAATTCCTCCCTCCACAGCAGCGCAGTGCTATTAGAAATGCATGCGCAGATCAGTCAACCGGGTAGCTCTGTGAACTGTTTCATCCTGTCAAAGAGTTACTCAACCTCGAACAATAGCCTTTAATATGAGATGTGACAGAGCATGTGATTTGTTGAATGTAGTGAACGAAAATGCCCTTCACTAAACAAGTTTAATAGAGATCTCGTTTTTGAACGGAATTACTAAACTGGTACATATGTCGTTTGTGAACGAGTTTAATGAACTGATACATCTCATTTGTGAATTAAATTAACTGGTACATAGCCTATCTCGTTTGTGAATGAAATGAATAAGAGTATACCGGGTCAGTCGGACATTTAGCATGTCCATCTCGATCAGCAATCAGCAGATGCAAAGCGCAGTTATAGGTACTGTGCACATATGGTTGTTTTCATATTTAGCACACAGATCATAACTCCACATTTAATCCCTGATTTATGAATGTGAATATATTATAGCCTATATGAACTGTCTGACCAAACAATTAAAATATTATTTATGTAAGAAAACATTGTGCTTTGTTCATCTGAACATTATTTATTATTTATTATTCATTATTTATTTACATTATTTGTCTTCATCTGTAAGTCGCTTTGGATAAAAGCGTCTGCTAAATGAATAAATGTAATGTAAATGTAATTTAGACTTTTAATGCGATTATGCACACATTTTAATAAAGCCAAATCAGTTTTACTAACAAGTTAATATGTTTGTTTACTTAAGACATAACACATAAGATACTCTTTTTCACACCTGCTGGCGTATTTGTGTAAAATGAAGAAATGTTAACTGAACAAATCAGTGAACAAATCAGAACAAATCATTTTGCTGAATGAACTGAAAATGAACAATCAAAATTGTCACCACTAGTTCCCACTACTGGTTGCCTAGTTACCCCGTAACACTCCACTACAGCAGATGTATCACATTCTGAACTTTTGTCACTTGACACGCCCACATTCGCCAACGGTCACTGTTGCTCATGTCGCCGGAAGTCGCTAGCTCTTCATTGAAAAACAATGGGTTTCACTCTGTCGCTGGCAGTGTGAATGGGGTTTTATGTCGCTCTTTCACTTTGTGTCACTGGCAGTGTGAATGGGGCTTTCAATGGAGAGCTGGAGACACGAGCAACAGTGACCATTGGTGAAGGAATGTGGGTGTCAAGCGATGTGAGTCAAGCAACAAAAAATCTGAATACTTTATGCAAATAAGCAGCTAATTTCACAAGTGATAACCAGTGAGAGTGAAAACAGTGGAGAGCACGTGATTCATCTGCTGTGGAGTGGAGTGTTACGGGGTAACTAGGCAACCAGTAGTGGAAATGCCCAGTAGCGACCTTGATTGCCAGGCACAAGTGACAAGCAGCGAAAAAGTCACTGGCGGTGTGAACAGGGCTTTACTCGGGAGCAAAGTTGATTTTGCAAACTTGTTACAGCACAGATGCAACACTGCTGCAAGATCCAGTGCCTACATACTTCAGGAAATCAGAAGCGGTAATGATAACCGTAGTCATGGTGTTTTGGAAGAAATAGTCAAATATTAGCAGGGCTCTAGAGTGTGCCCTAAGTTTTCAATGGTGCGACTAAAAAAAATCTGAGGTAAAAAACAAACAATTCTCTCTATAGATATATTTATCATGTCTGTGAGGCATGTTTTCACTGAGATTCGGTTCATTGTTGTACTCCTGTTAAAGACGAGACGGCAGAAAGCCCATTGTGTTTGTTTATTTTATAAAAGCACAACATTTTGTTGATATTGTGAGTGCACACAAATGAAAGTAGCCCCTTTGCAGTTACGAATTTTGTAATACTCTTACCTTTATGAGAAAAAATGACAGCGCATCCACTGAAAAAAAAGCAAATGATCACACTGGCGTCTCCATGTACTGAAGCATCTCCGCACAAACTATTGGTTATAGCACACATTTATCTGGGTCTAACGTTTAAAAATTTGTATATGCTTGAACTGTTTTATATCTATCTTTTATATCACACAGTTTCATTTTCTACACACAGAAGTGTGTCTGACGCTCACGGTGATTTCAGCATCTGTCGTCTCACCAAATAAGCATGGAAACTCTGAGAGTCACTTCATGAGCATTTTTCCGTTTGATTTGAGTTAAACTAGCGTCATATCACATACACAGAACTATATAGCTATTAGCGGCAACCAGTCAATATATATATATATATATATATATATATATATATATATATATATATATATATACATCAGAATCAGAATCAGAATCCATACGAGGAATTTGTTTTCGTGACAGAAGCTCCGCAGTACAACAGAATGACAGCGACAGAACATAAAACACATAATAAAAGAATAAAAAATACAAATAAGTAGATAGTGAATGACAATATACAAATGACAATTGTAGGCAGGTATATTACAAATGCAGTTATGTATGTACATATATATTATGTGCAAAATTTAAGTGTATACTAAGTATGTGTGTTAGATAAATAAAGTGTATGTGTATATAAATATAAAGTGTAGTGTGTTCGCCGTTATTATCAGCTGTTCATAAGATGGATTGCCTGAGGGAAGAAACACATTACTTTAAAACACATTACTTAAAACACATTACTAATGTCAACAGTCAAAAATGGGAATACTGCTGCTTATACTGCAATCTGCATTCATCATAATTTATTTAATTTTTTTATAAAAAAAAAAAAATATATATATATATATATATATATATATATACAGTATATATATATATATATATATATATATATATATATATATATATATATATATAAACCTGATGCCAAATAAGTTTGGACACTGTACAAATTGTGAGTAAAAAATGAATGGAATTGTGGCGAGGTGGGCGTGGGAAGCCGAAAATACTGCAGCGGGAGAAAGAATGTGGGGACGTGCGGTAATAAGGAGGTCAAATGATTAATGATTAACACCTGTTTGTAATTCCAGTGATTGGGGAGAGAGGATTTATAAGCGCCGAGCAGACCGGCGAGGGGGAACTGGATCTTTGAGAGAGCAGAGCTGAGCAGTGTGTGTGTGTGCGGATATATATGTTTAAAGGCAGAGAGCCGAGCCGCAGTTTACTTTTGTTTATCCTGTTTTATTTTGATTTAATAAAGAGCATTTTTCGCCACCCCTGTCTTCCTTGTCCATTATCTAATGAACTGTTTTACACTGGTGCCGAAACCCGGGACAAGGAAGCCGGCACGCCGCCATGCAGCCAGCGACAGCAACGCCACTTGCGGAGCTGGTGAAGTCACTCGCCGGTCTTCACCAAACCCAACATCAGGCACTGATGGACCTCAAGTTGGAGTAGGAGGATCGCTTCCAGCTGTTGGTCCAAGCCCAGGATGAAGACCGGCGAGTCCTTCGGAGCTTTCTGGGCCGGGAGGGCGCCCCAGCAGCAGTCTCCTCCTTAGCGCACGTCCCGCTGATGAAGATGGGTCCACAAGACGATCCGGAGGTGTTTGTGGATCTCTTTGAGAGAACAGTGGAGGCGTGTGGCTGAGAGCGCACCCAATGGCCGGTGCGCCTCATCCCGCTGCTGACTGGGGAGGCACAGGTGGCGGCCCAACAGCTGCCTGTAGCGAACCTCCTGGCCTATGACGACCTGAAGCGGGCCGTCCTTCAGCGAGTCGGCCGTACCCCCGAACAACATCGGCAACGCTTCCGGTCAAGGGAGCTGGGGGACAGCGGCCGGCCTTTGGTGATGGCCCAACAGCTCCGGGATGCTTGCCGCAGGTGGTTGCTGGCGGAGGATCGCGATGTCAAAGGAGTGGTCGACCTGGTGGTACTGGAACAGTTCATCGCTCGGCTTCCTCGGGGGACGGCCGAGTGGGTCCGGTGCCACCGCCCGTCATCGCTGACGCAGGCTATCCAGCTGGCTGAAGACCATCTGGTGGCGTGCCCGGGGGGGGGGGGCGAGCCCCTTTTTAACCTCTCTCTCTCTCTCTTTTCTCCTTCCCATCCCTCTCCCTCTCGCCCTATTCCTGTTCCCAGGTCGCGGAGTAACGTGCCCCCTCATGTCCCACAGCGGAGTGGGGCCTTCCAGGGGAACAGACCAGGGGCACGGGAGGGCGCAGGGGCTACTGGTCCCTCCGCCCCTTTCTCCTCTCTCCACCAATCTTTTGGCCATCCTTCTGCCGCTGGGGCGGCGGGAAGGCCTGGGCCGGCCTGCTGGAGATGCGGGGACCCGAGGCATTTTCTGGACCGGTGTCCAATGATGGAAGTGGGAGCATTGATCCGGGTTCCCGACTCCCCAGCGGCTGCCCCCGATCAAGCTGGACTGTACCAAATACCTGTGAGTATTGAGGGGGGTACATATCAGGCTTTGGTGGATTCGAGCTGTAACCAAACCTCCCTTCATCAAAGCCTGATGCAACAGAGAGCATTGGATACAAGCCGCAAGGTTAAAGTGAGGTGTGTGCACGGGGATGTGGTGGACTACCCTCTAGTGCCGATTAGTATTCAGTTTCGGGGGAAAACGCATAGAATGAAGGTGGCGGTTAATTCCCACCTTAGGCATCCGCTGATTTTGGGGACAGATTGGCCAGCTTTTACACAATTATTGGGGGTTTTGTGTGCGGATGCTTCTTGGGAGACAGGGCAGGGAAACAGAGAAGCGGTGGCGCAGGCTGGCGATGCAGTTGCGGGACCTTCACAGGCTGACTCGGAGGAAACGAGAGCGAGGGCGGACTTCATGTCCCCTGAGCTAGATGACTTTCCACTGGAGCAGTCTCGTGATGAGACGCTTAAAAACGCGCATGACCAGGTCCGCACCATCGATGGACGGCTTCTCCAGCCTGATCAGCCGCTCTCTTTTCCTTATTTTTCCATAATAAAAGATAGGTTGTATCGGGTGACCCAAGATACCCAGTCAAAAAGGAATATAACCCAATTATTAGTCCCAAAAAGCCGTCGGGAAATGCTTTTCCAGGCGGCTCACTGTAGTCCCATTGCAGGCCACTTGGGGGAAGCAAAGACACGTGAGTGGCTCATGGCCCGTTTTTTTTGGCCGGGCATTCACGAGTACATCCGCCGGTGGTGTGCGGGGTGTCGGGAATGTCAGCTGGTAAATCCGCCGGCCACTTCTAAAGCGCCATTGCGTCCCTTACCACTGATGGAGGTCCCCTTCGAGAGAATTGGTATGGACCTCATCGGGCCATTAGAACGCTCAGCAAGCGGGCATCGTTTTGCATTAGTTCTCGTGGACTATGCAACACGATACCCAGAAGCAGTGCCGCTACGCACAATCTCCGCAAAGAGTGTGGCGGACGCACTGTTTCGTTGATCTCCCAAGTGGGGATCCCCAAAGAGATCCTCACAGACCAGGGCACGGTGTTTATGTCACGTATGGTAAGCGAGCTATACGAACTACTGGGCATTAAATCGATTCGCACCAGCGTCTATCACCCACAAACAGATGGCTTGGTGGAACGATTTAATCGCACATTGAAATCCATGGTTCGTAAGTTCGTTAAGGAGGACGCCAAAAATTGGGATAAATGGCTCGAGCCCCTGTTGTTCGCAGTGCGGGAGGTTCCACAAGCCTGCACAGGGTTTTCCCCATTCGAGCTTCTCTATGGTCGTCAGCCCCGCGGGGTGCTTGATGTCATTAGGGAGGCTTGGAAGGAGGGGCCTTCAAACAGCCGTAGTGAAATTCAGTATGTCATGGACCTTCGAGCAAAACTTCACACTCTGGGGCGGCTGTCTATGGAGAATTTGCTCCAGGCTCAAGACAAACAGAGTCGGCTGTACAACAGGGGTACGCGAGCGTGTCAATTTACACCGGGAGAGAAAGTGCTTGTGTTACTTCCAACATCCAGTTCTAAATTACTCGCGAAGTGGCAAGGACCGTTTGTGGTTACACAGCGAGTGGGGGATCTTGATTATGAGGTGGTGCGTTCGGATAGAGGGAATTCACGTCAAATTTATCATCTCAACCTTCTAAAATGGTGGAATAAGGTGACCTCAGTTGAGTTAGCCGTGACAATTTCAGCAGAGGATGATCTCGGACCAGAAGCAGCTGTCAAAATGCAATATGAGGCCGGAAAAATTAAATGTACTTATAAGGAACAGCTGGAGGATCAATTTGCAACTTATTAGGTCAATTGGCAACATGATTGGGTGTAAAAAGAGCCTCTTAGAGTGGCAGTGTCTCTCAGAAGTCAAGATGGGCAGAGGATCACCAATTCTCCCAATGCTGCACAGAAAGGAGTTTCTCAGAGAAAATCATACCGGATGCCCGTGATCTTCGGGCACTTTGACGGTCCTGCATCACATACAGGAATTTTACTGTAATGGAAATCACAACACGGGCTCAGGAATACTTCCAGATAACATTGTTGGTGAACACAATGCACCATGCCATTCCCCGTTGCCGGCTAAAACTCTATAGATCAAAAAAGAAGCCATTATCTAAGCATGATCCAGAAGTGCAGGCGTTTTCTCTGGGCCAAAGCTCATTTAAAATGGATTGTGGCAAAGTGGAAAACTGTTCTGTGGTCAGACGAATCAAAATTTGAAGTTCTTTTTAGAAAACTGGGACGCTATGTCATCCGGACTAAAGAGGACAATGTTATAGGAGCTTTCACATCTGGAAAGGCACCATCAATGCTGAAAGGTATATCCAAGTTCTAGAACGACATATATGCTCCCATCCAGATCTCATCTCTTCCAGGGAAGACCTTGCATTTTCCAACATGACAATGCCAGACCACATACTGCATCAATTACAACATCATGGCTGCACAGAAAAGAGATCCGGGTACTGAAATGGCCAGATTGCAGTCCAGATCTCCTTTTGACCCATAGAAAACATATGGCACACCATAAAGAGGAAGATGCGACAAAGAAGACCTAAGACAGTTGAGCAACTAGAAACCTGTATTAGACAAGAATGGGACAACATTGAGCAACTTGTCTCCTCAGTCCCCAGACGTTTGCAGACTGTTATAAAAAGAAAAGGGAATGCCACACAGTGGTAAACATGGCCTTGTCCCAACTTTGAGATTTAAAGATTTGATGTCATATATGTTGTATTCTGAATAAAATATAGAAATTTGAAACTTCCACATCATTGCATTCTGCTTTTATTCACAATTTGTGTCCCAACTTTATTTTGGAATCGTTTTTTTGTATGTATATATATATATATATATATATATATATATATATATATATATATGTGTGTGTGTGTGTGTGTGTGTGTGTGTGTGTGTGTGTGTGTGTGTGTGTTTATGATTAGGATTTTTTGTTTGTTTGTTTTTTTCTGAGCAATTGTGATGGTGCCCACCCGGGAGTTGGTGCCCTACGCAAAATGCGTACTCTGTGTATAGGGAGCAGTGGTACTGTTCATAGGGCCCTATATCCCTCAATGACTTTCTAGCATTTCACACAAATATTTCCACCACTTTAAAGCTCTAAGATGATCCAGTTTGAATGTTATTTTTAATGGAATAAACAAAATATACTTTGTGTTAAAAAACACTTTTGTAAAATAAAAATAAAATACATAAAGTTACAATTATAACCAGTAGACAGCAGCAGAGAAGCACTTATTGACTTTTAGTCATTAATTTCTACTTTTTCTCTATATTTAGAAATTATAAAATCATGATGTCAATTTTGTTTCTATAAGTGTGTGTATGAAGTAAGAAAAGTCACAAACTTTTCTTCAATTTGCAACTAAATCACACATAATCAACGAAACTGTTCAGTTCCATATGCTAGAAAACAATAAAGTTATATTTAATAAGAGTGGAATTTATACATTTTCTGTATATAAAAAGTAGATTTTGCACCTATTACTGTTGTTACTGTAGTGCTGTACTGTCAAATATTTATGCATTTAAATTTAGTCTTTTAGGAGAAACTTTTATCCAAAGTGACAAACATTTGCTTGACCAGCAACAACATCAGTATAACACCCAGTCCCTGTTCCCTGCATCTCTCTCCTGCATAATCTGTTTTTCTTTTTCTCCTTGTAGCTGGAAATCAGCTCACAGACAATTTGAAGACTACACATATATACTTTTTAATAATCCAGTCTTGCTCGAGAACTCTGGTCTGACACACACGGGTTCTCGTGTTATTTCCTTATCACTTCTCGCGTGCGTTTTGTAGTGAAACGTAGTTTGAGGACCAGACAGAGCTGTCTGCGATTCCTCCGATTGTGAATTCATGCAATGTGAACACAGCAGCAACTGAATGCTACCCCAGATAGTCATGCAGGGGGAAAACAATGGTGATCCGACGAGTATGAAAACTGTGTAGTTTGAATTTTAACACAGAAAACATTTTTGAAAACCATTCAATTACTAAAGTTGTATTTTATTCAGTTAATAAATCTGCAAAATAGTACTTTGACTAGCTAGGATTTTTTTTTATTTTTTTTTTTTTTTATTTTTTTTTAATTAATGAAGTTTATTTTAACAAAGTTTAGCATCAGAAGAAGTTTGTATATCACCACTTTTCGCTTCTCTATTCCCAGACTAGAGCAGGCCAAATATGCTTAAATATATGCTTTTAAATTGTACAAGAAGTTCTTAAATATGATATCAAGAGGTCTTAAATTTGGGGACGAAAAAAAAAAAATGAATTGTGATATGGCTGAATGTGACTATTACACTTCAAAAGGCTAATGTTATGATTTCATTGAATAATCATGAGCCCTGAACATTCAAAGTCCAGTGCTGCTTTGTGTTCTGCTGTTACCAGGGAAACAGTTATATTTCTACCAAATGCTCCACCTGCTGGGAGAGAAGAGTTCAGAACAATGTGAAAATCGACCCATGTGTTTACCCTGCAAATATGCAGAGCTTTAAATATGAACTGGTGGATCGATAAGAAGACAATGCATTACAAAAATATAAACATAGGGGTGTGCAAAATGGATGGTCTGCTATAATATCATAATTATAGTTTTAATGATGTGCGATTTTATATTATGATTATATCGCAAAGATCAAACACAAAACAGACCTACAGAGTGCATGCATACATTAGGTGATGAAGTCTAGTAGGTAAGACTAGTGTGCGTTTGCACATTTAGAGTGTGTTCTTTTACTTAATCAGTATTAAAAATCATTTAGAATTATTATCACATTTCAGATTTAGGATGGGGGCAGAAAATGTATGTTTATATAATTTTATATAGTTAATATCATAAAAAAAATCAAGTTTTTTTTTTCTCTCCACAAGCAAGCATGATTAAAAATGTAATATTGATTTTATAAAAAAAAAAAAAAAAAAAAAAAAAAAAAAAACTTTTTAGATACCATATTTCCTGTTTTGGCTCTATTTCTCCAACAAAAATAATTTCAAACACAGCCACAGTGCTGTTTTGCATCTCTGAACAACAGGACACTGTTTTGTTCCTGAATAAATTAACAGTTTAAATGATTCGTTCAACCGTAATGACTCACTTATTAAGCAGTAACTTACTGCCTCCTACTGTTGGTTCAATATGTTATGTTTAAAATATCAAAACATTGTACATGCATTTGTAACTGCATGTTAAGGTATTTTTTATGTCCCTCTGAGCTGCTGAGAATATTTTTCAGGTTTTTTTAGGGGGAATAAATTGAAAGAACTGCATTGTTTTTACATTTGTTAGAGTTATCTCTATTTGTTACATTTATATTATTTACATCAAGCTTTTGAATGGTATATTATTGTATATTGTTATTGAAACTTCATAATGTTTCACTTGATTATACATTTAGTCAGGAATTACAGTCTGGAAAAAGTATTTGGAAAAAAAGTCTAATAAGTCTAGTAAAATGTTTACACATTATGTGAAAACTAGTACAAGTATATAAATAAATAAAAAGAGACTTACTCATGTTTATGATCTCTGCTGAATAAAGTGCTTCATTATTTTTTCTGAGGAAATCCATTTCTCAAATCCTCAACCACATCACATCTTTTTGGGGTGAATTATGTCTTATTCCTCTCATCACGAAGCAAACAGTAAAATAAAATAAAAACTTGAAGAACAGTCTCGCTGCTTTTTTTTCTGTGTGGGCTTATTCAAGCCGCACGCTTCAGTTTGAATCTGAATAGCGCGTTCAGCGCAGGGGCGTGGTCACATTAGATATAATGAAGGGAGACATGAAAAACAGACATGGCGTTGTTTTCATATGGATTACTTTATCACAGAATATCTGTTTTCGGCGGCACTTGTTTAGTTTAAAAGTAGACATGTCAGCATTCTATAGATATCCTTCGTTGAGTATTCACGGAGTTACATTTCATTTTAATGATGTGTTTGTAAATGAAGATCAGCGCAGACAAAGGCTGCAGACAGCCCACCTTGTTTGTTATCTTTATTTTATAAGTGCACAAAGGTTTGTTGTTATTATGTCTGTATCCAAAAAAAGTAGATCCTTTAACAGATTCGATTGATGTATTGCTCTTATCTGTACACTGTAAAAAATTTCTTGTTGTTTTTACAAAAACTTTTTGGCAGCTGTGGTTGCCAGAATAATTTTGTAAAAATACAGAAAACTGTAAACACATTTACGTCAAAAACTGTTAATTTTACAATATAAAGCTGTAATTTACAAACAAGAAAATGTGAATATAAACCAGTAAATTCAACAACACACAAAATTAAATCTGTTTTGTACCTTGAAAATACTGACAACCACCATAATAATAAAGATGGTACTGTATAAGAGAAAGCCACATGAAGTATCAAAGCTCATCACAAGTAGCTTCACCACAAGCAGAAGTATATATTAACATATAGAAGGTGCACATTTATGGAAACACAAAACCCCATCATGGTAACACACGTGATACTTAAATAATGCAAAAACTTTCATTAAGCAACAGAAGATGTAACATAAAGCTCAAATGTACATAACTGATAACAAGAACTATTTAAAAACATGATTATTTAAACAAAATACTTTCAAACGTGGAGTGTCACGCAGGGAATTCTGGGAATATCAGTTTACAGTTTTAGACTGTAAATTATACATTGATTTGTTCTTTTTTTACTTCTAAAAGCTGTATAATTAACAGAATTTTACTGTAAATTTACATTAAATGCTTTGTTAGATCTTTTACAGTTTTTCCCTGTATATGGGTCATTATACGAAAACTTGCCATTTTGTGTCCCTCAGGAAAAAAAAAGCTCTGTAAATCTTAATAAAACATAAAAGAAATAGAATATTTTATATTTTAGTTTCCATAATGTCTCATAATATAAGAATAAATTATTTTCTGTTTCTTTGGTTTTTAAAGGATTTTAATCACATTTTTATACAAAGCATCTTGAAGAAATGTTGAAAATGGCCTGTCCCTCAGTAAGATTTTTCTACTTCTACTTGCTATCGAGGCCAAAAAAGTCAAACTATCATAAAAAAACATATACTTGTATAAAGCCTTAAGTGTCAGTTCATTAGTCATAAATGGATTTTATTCTTAACGTGTCAAATAAAATAAAAAAACACACAATTTAGTCGGGTCCCTAGGTTCTCGTAAACCCTGTTACTTTTTATAAAAACACCTCTTTAAAGATAATGGACTGTTCCAAAAGTTGCATCAGTTCCAGGAAGTGACATTATCTGACTTTCATGAAGTTGATGGTAGAAGACAAGTAAGTGTTCTCTTCTTTTTAATGAATTTTCTTTGAGGTTATGTAATGTCTGAGAGACAGGGACACGCTCATTGTGTCAGCCCTGTTACCAGAAAAGCATATGTTAAAAAGTTTTTTGTACATATTTTTAAATTTACATATATGATAATATTTAAGCCTCTCATTAAGGCACGTAATGTAGTGTCAATACCTATACCTCATGGCTAGTAATGGCCGGCAATAACCTTTTTCGTCAACCCTGTTACCGTCAACCCTGTAACCATTCCAGGGTAAGAGGGTTGACCCAAGTACGCTTTTGTGTGTCTTACCCATGTTGTATACACAAGAAGGGTTAAATCAAGGGCAACTGGACTAGGTACGTCCATATTTGAAGCTATTGCCTCTCATCCAAGGGGTTTCTTCATTTCTAAATGACTGATGGGGAGTGCCAGGCATTTAACCTCTGTGGGGTTGTCACCCCTGAGCCAACCCTTCTTGGATAACTATGACCTGGATGACTGAGAATTTTAACAGACATACTTTTCTTACAAATAGTTTACATAATATACATGTTTTTACAGTTTTTATCCCTAAAAATCATGTTTTTTTATTTATTCTACTGATAGATAGGCTAAAATATGTTGAGGTTACTGATCTATACTGATACACACAAGTGCATTGGGTTTTATAAATGTGCTTTATAAATCAAAAGTCATTATTTTTTTATTATGAGAAGTCAATAAATTAACAAGCTTTTCAGTTTGCATTTGGGATACTCTCCATACATGCACTCCATCCAAATAGTTTGAAAAAGTTTTCTTGTCAAAAAATAAATCAAGCTTGTGTGACTTGTATGATTATTTGATGGCATGTGAACTACTTACATTTACAGTATGCTACACAATCATAAATAATCAGGGCTGGGGTGTAACGAAATACATGTAACAGCGTTACGTATGTAAAATACAAAATATGAGTAACTGTATTTCGTTAAAATTACATTTTAAATAAGGGGTAATCAGATTACAGTAACATCTGAAAACTATTTTAGATTACCAGTGATTACTTTTATTTTGATGTAATTTATTAATTTAATATTTAAGTTTGGGGATTTCAAACAATACCGCGACTGATTTTTTCCCGTTACAAGCACATAACGACACAAACATTCTCCTAGAAATCACACTATGCATTCAGTCAACAGATCCATACGAAGCATGCATAAAATAAAGGTTTATGAAGTCAAACAATAGCTTTATGTGGTTTACAGATGAACTTCTTTATTCATTCGAAATGTTCAGTATCATCTTTGGCTCGGTAATGCAAGTTCACGATCCAATTCGTGAACAGATGATTCTTATTCGTGAATCTTTTAAAATAATAATTTCCTTTATTTATTTATTTAATGAAACCAGTGTGGAAACCAATGCTTCACTAACGGGATAGATCTGGGTCAGGGTATATTCTGGCAAACCGTTTACCAATCAAGTTTCTCAATTGGCAAAGCAAACTGTGGTACACGCCACTACCAACACAGAATGGGTAAATCTGTGTTTTCTCAGCACAATATCATAGAAAGTATGAGGTTTGAGAAGTAGAAGGCGGGGCAACAGTTAAAACATTTTAAAGTTAAAGTTCATGCAAACAGATAAGTTTCGGTTTTTCATCATTTTTATGCTAAAATATCTCAATAGAGCCGTCTACATAATATGCTGTTTAGTCATGTTGAATTAAAGGTTTATGAATGTCCAATTAAGACTCCATTACAACCATAATTGTAACTCAAACAAGCAGTATAATCAATACGGTAGCTGTTGTCAACCCTGTAACTGATGTGTCAACCCTGTTACTTGTATAATATTCTAATATAACTTAAAAAATGTAAATAAAAATGTAATCAATTAATTGTAAATGTTTAGTAAGAGAGGCTAATAATCCACTCAAAATTGAATTGAGGTGTTTAATTTTTGTTTCCATACATTTTTCTTAAAACAGAAGATGCTGGGAGAGTGTAATTTGGAAATGAACGTATTCATCCCCTTAAAAAAATAAAACTTTCAATATTCTCAATTCACAAACACTCTTAATGTAACAAGGGGGAGTATATCTTCCACAGTATATCAGATTTGTTCTATACATGTATTTAAAACCTTTTCAAAAAGTAATTAATATGTTGGTAACAGGGTTGACCAAAAACACACATTTAAATTAGTTAAATGAAAAAAATGAAAAAAATAAGATAGCCTGAGATGGCACGGCACATTTTCCTGAGAGGTAAGGATCTACTTAATCCAAAAATGGGCTTAAAGATTTTCAAAACAGAAATTTGAAAATCAAACATTAAAAGTGGGAAATGGCACGTTTTCGTATAATGACCCATATAGTACGGGAACTTACTGTTAACCTATTATCAGTTTTTTTCCGTAGCGTTTTTACAAAATTTTACAGTTAAAATTACACTTATTTTTTACAGTGTACGATTAAAACTGAAAGTGTAATTTAAGTTATTTTCGGGGTTATCAGGAGAAAATGACTCAAAACGCGTATCCGCATTAATCGACTTCAGAGTTAAACAGCGTGCAAATGCATGTAAATGACACTTCTACTGCAGCTTCTGTGTTTCCTCTGCATTGCAATCTGCATCCATGACTTTGAATTACATAGTCACATTTGAATGGGAAGCAAATTAAGTAGACATGCAAAAGTAGAAATGAACTCCATTCCACTGTCCCTGCTGCTGAAAAACTACCAAACCATTATGTTACCACAATCATGCATCACAGCTGGAATGGTATTGCACAGGTGATGAGCAGTGCTTCGTTTCCTCCAGACATTTCACTTGGAATTAAGCTTCATCAGACCAGAGCAAGCAGACTTTCAAGCAGGCTTGTATGTGTCATGCACTAAGAAGAGGCTTCTGCCTGACCAACCTGTTTGTTCCAAACTTCTTCCATTTAAGAATTATGGAGAAGAGTAACCTAGAGAACAATAAAGTGAAGTAAACAATTATGATAATGTAATAAGAAATACCAGTTTGCAAAATTAACGAGCATAACAATTTGTTCTTTTTCTTTTTTTTTTTTTTCTTTTTTTTTTTGCAGCAAAACTCTAAGCGAATAGTACCTGAAGCCTTGCACATTCAATTTAGAAATTACCATTTGTGGGCCATGCCCACTTCCACTTCTACATTAAAAATACACAAAGTGTGCTCACAAGACACTTTAAAATGTTATAAACTTTCATTTCTTTAATGTAATTATAGAACTTGAGCTGGGCCACTGTGTCATCCTGGTTTTAACATTACACTTTTAAAACAGTATTTTCATTATGTCATTGTCATTAAATTTTGGTGAAATCGTACTCACTATGGGAAACAGTGCTGTTATTTGCTGGAAGATAATTAATTAAATTAAAAATATAAATAATCACTTAGTGTATAACTACTCCATTAATTAACTATAAAACTGCTTCAGTGAACTGACACTGTGAAACTAATTATTTGGGCCATGGGAATCACTTTGAAATACAGTATTGTTCAAAATAATAGCAGTACAATGTGACTAACCAGAATAATCAAGGTTTTTCGTATATTTTTTTATTGCTACGTGGCAAACAAGTTACCAGTAGGTTCAGTAGATTCTCAGAAAACAAATGAGACCCAGCATTCATGATATGCACGCTCTTAAGGCTGTGCAATTGGGCAATTAGTTGAATTAGTTGAAAGGGGTGTGTTCAAAAAAATAGCAGTGTGGCATTCAATCACTGAGGTCATCAATTTTGTGAAGAAACAGGTGTGAATCAGGTGGCCCCTATTTAAGGATGAAGCCAACACTTGTTGAACATGCATTTGAAAGCTGAGGAAAATGGGTCGTTCAAGACATTGTTCAGAAGAACAGCGTACTTTGATTAAAAAGTTGATTAGAGAGGGGAAAACCTATAAAGAGGTGCAAAAAATGATAGGCTGTTCAGCTAAAATGATCTCCAATGCCTTAAAATGGAGAGCAAAACCAGAGAGACGTGGAAGAAAACGGAAGACAACCATCAAAATGGATAGAAGAATAACCAGAATGGCAAAGGCTCAGCCAATGATCACCTCCAGGATGATCAAAGACAGTCTGGAGTTACCTGTAAGTACTGTGACAGTTAGAAGACGTCTGTGTGAAGCTAATCTATTTTCAAGAATCCCCCGCAAAGTCCCTCTGTTAAAAAAAAGGCATGTGCAGAAGAGGTTACAATTTGCCAAAGAACACATCAACTGGCCTAAAGAGAAATGGAGGAACATTTTGTGGACTGATGAGAGTAAAATTGTTCTTTTTGGGTCCAAGGGCCACAGGCAGTTTGTGAGACGACCCCCAAACTCTGAATTCAAGCCACAGTACACAGTGAAGACAGCGAAGCATGGAGGTGCAAGCATCATGATATGGGCATGTTTCTCCTACTATGGTGTTGGGCCTATTTATCGCATACCAGGGATCATGGATCAGTTTGTGTAACACCCGCGAAGAATGCACGTAAGGAAATAATTTGGTTTCACAGCTACTTCTATGTATGTGTGGCCGGATCAGAAGACTACGTTCGCTCAGGAGTCAGGATTGCAGCAGGAGAAAGAACACAACAACAACTTCTGGAAAAGGTAAGTATTTATGTAGATTTTGATTGTTTGAAAGAGCAAAAGAATAACAATTTGAATAGACAATGGTAAATCTCAAGTGAACCAAACACTTTTCAATTAATGGAAATAACTACTTACAGTAGTCACTTTAACTCTCACTTTATGTAAAGCTCCTAAATACCTCTTAATATGTTTATCTATTATTTGATTATATTAATTATATATTTATATTTATTTTATACTTATTTATCTATAGTTTAATGAGATTATGATATAATATATATAACTCTTTGGTTTGATACAACTTCACACTCTTGAAAATGTAAATTCAAAGTTTCACTCTTAAAATAACCAACAATGTTTTACACTCTTTCAGAAAACTCAACAGAAAGTAAACAACAAAAATGCACAGGTAAATAACCAGATGAAAAGGTATCAGTCCAAAGCAAATGCTTAGTCCTTTGAAATAAATGTCCAACGTGGAAACAAAAATACTCAGATCCTTGAGTGAAAAGAGTTTCGATGCTTAGCAAAAAATGTGTCCAAAAAGTAAAAAACAGGTTTACACAATATTTCCTACCAGTGTGATGAACAACTTACAGATTCTATGAAATGGGATGGCTCGCCAGTTTCTGCAACCGTGTGTCTCTCTCTCTCTCTCGATGGACAGCAGAAACAATTCTCCCAAACGTCAACAAAACTCCAGATCCAGAATCAGCATTGCTCTCAGGAACATCAATAAACAAAGAAGAGAGAGAAAAGAAAAGAAACCAACAAAAAAAAAAAAAAAACCCAACCTTGCAAAACAAGGCAGAAAATTACAATTAATATCAGAGCTCTCAATATCAAAAGCATATTTCAGTAACACACTGAAAAAATGTACAATTGCACTCACAATATACACATCTCTTTTCCTTTAAACACATTTCTCATTAAAATACAACAACTGATTTGCTCAACTTACTCAACCCATATAAATCAATGCGTTAGTCATTAGCTAAGACCGCATGGTTAGCATAACTCCCTGTGCTTAGCATCACACTTTCAGCACATATTATTGACATAAAATAACCATTTGACCACAAATCAACATATATACACATATATTTTTCTTCTAAAACATTGAACAGAAATAAAGCATAATTTAGACGTTTGTTTTGTAGTGAAACACTACACTAACTAATTTATATAAAGGACAGGCAAATACATATACATGTAATTCACTTACCAAGAAAATAGTGAGTAAACAGAACAATCCCGGATGGAAAAATAAAAATCTCTCTTTTGGTTTCTCTCGAGTGAATTAACTTTTTTCTGTTTCCTATTTTCTTCAGATCCAGTGAAATCGCGATCGTCTAATGTAAGCACCACTTTACTGCTAATGAGCGAACACTGTTCTCATATTTCAAAACACTTCTCTTACAGATCGACTTAACTTAAAACACTTTAAATCTCTGTTCAAAAGCTGTTTTTGCTAAATCGCCATGTCTCCGCTTCTCACCGTTCTCTCCCTTTTTCTGTTTTTCTTTTTGACGTCAACCTTGAGGTAGGGGTTACTCTTAAACGGCCAGTTTCTAATTTTACTTATTTTCCTAGACATTTTCTGTTATTAATTATTTCACTTAGTATAAGTTGAGAATTCGATATATAATATGAATATGAATAAAATAATGGGATGATATTAATAAAATAGTCTTATTTTATTTACATATGTGGTAATATATATTTTTCTCTATTCACAGGTGCTGGCTCTTGTAACCTGGGTTACATTTGCATATGTTAAAATACTTGAAGAGGTCATGTTGCCCTATGCTGAAGAGGACATGCCCTTGAAATGGTTGTTTCAACAAGACAATGACCCAAAACACACTAGTAAACGGGCAAAGTCTTGGTTCCAAACCAACAAAATTAATGTTATGGAGTGGCCAGCCCAATCTCCAGACCTTAATCCAATTGAGAACTTGTGGGGTGATATCAAAAATGCTGTTTCTGAAGCAAAACCAAGAAATGTGAATGAATTGTGGAATGTTGTTAAAGAATCATGGAGTGGAATAACAGCTGAGAGGTGCCACAAGTTGGTTGACTCCATGCCACCCAGATGTCAAGCAGTTTTAAAAAACTGTGGTCATACAACTAAATATTAGTTTAGTGATTCACAGGATTGCTAAATCCCAGAAAAAAAAAAAATGTTTGTACAAAATAGTTTTGAGTTTGTACAGTCAAAGGTAGACACTGCTATTTTTTTTAACACACCCCTTTCAACTAATTGCCCAATTGCACAGCCTTAAGAGCGTGCATATCATGAATGCTGGGTCTTGTTTGTTTTCTGACAATCTACTGAACCTACTGGTAACTTGTTTGCCACGTAGCAATACAAAATATACTAAAAACCTTGATTATTCTGGTTAGTCACATTGTACTGCTATTATTTTGAACAATACTGTATCTTCCAGCTCTTCTTGTTGTCCCAGTATGCTAAAATTTTGAGATTTAAAAATAAAGACATAAGAATGAATCACCTGTGATTTGATATATTCTAGATGTTGAGATGTAACTTGTTTTCTTTGCTTTGATTTCACACTAAATTCCACCTGACCAGAATGGCTTCGATACAAGAGGTTCAATAGAGTCTGACGGAGTGTATAATTCCTTCAAAGCCTTACGGATGCTGTGCAGGCCTAGGAAACAGAGGACAAAGACCCAATGAGTTACGCTTGAATTCTCACCCTCTACCTGGGGATTTACAGTGCTAGCCATCAACACTGATGTTCTGTAATGGCTTTTGAAGGACCTTGGCTGTCCAGAATGCAGATATTAGAGCCAGATCATTTTGGTGGCCATCCATTCAAATTGCATATGCACATGATGGAGGTCCTCTGCAGGGAATTGAAAGCAAGTGTGTGTTAAAATGAACATTTACTGGTATAATTACCCTCAATTGGGGGGAGTGGGGTGTTGATTTCTGCATAATAATGACAATGAATCACAAAAATTGAAGATCATGCTATATGATCACACTATTTAAGACTTTCAAATTCACCAACAAGTGCTGTGAACAACCCTCTTGTTAAATTTCCTAATCAATCCAAATATCCTCTCAAAATAAACATGGAAAACTATAGTGCTACAGTAAATTTAAGTAATACTACAATCTATATTATAAAAGATTAGGTTTGTAATCTTGTAAAGTACCTAATAATAAAAAAATAAAAAAATAAAAAATAAATAAATACATATTTCACCTTTGTAAACACCACATACTGTATGACTTCACAGCATGCATGTGGTCCGTACAAAGCCTTTTAATGCAAATAAGATAATTACTATGTTGTCCTTGAACTCTCACTTCATAAAGCATGGATAAATCTTAGAAGAATAACACATCAAAGTCCACCTGAGATTAATGCGGCGCTGAAGGGTGAAAGAGGGCACCGCTGCTTGTGTGGGTAGGCATCTGACTATTTGACCTAGGAATTCAAACACCCACATAAAGGACATCTGTGCCAAAAGAACCTATTGAGGAACAGATGGGTTCTATTAATATGTTGCAATTAAAAAGAGCCCTGATTAAGAAAATACAACATTTGAGCAGGAAAGGAAGTTGTGTGTGTGTGTGTGTGTTTGTGTGTGTGTGTGTGTGTGTCTGTGTGTGTGTGTGTGTCCCAGTTAGACTTAATGTTGTCACATTGTCCTGGGTAAATAAATATTACATAAAAAAAAGAGCAAACATATAATATATATATATATATATATATATATATATATATATATATATATATATATATATATATATATTTTTTTTTATATATATATATATATATGTTTTGTATTTTATTTAATATATTTAATACTAATTATACACTTCATAGTGTTTTTGTGCATTTTCATATTTTTTCCAAGATAATAACTAAACGTGGGAACAATTTGAACAATATTCTGGATACCATTTAAAATAAGGCCATTAGTTAACATTAGTTAACTACTTTAGTTAAAATGAACTAAGAATAAACAACAGCCTACTTCTACACCATTTATTGATCTTAGTTAATGCATTGTTAAATGCATTATTAAAGGTCCCGTTTATTGCGCTTTTTTGAAGCTTTGATTGTCTTTACAATGTGCAATATAACATGTTTTCATGTTTCGCGTGTAAAAAACACAGTATTTTTCACACAATTCACCTATCTGTATACTGCTGTTTTCACTGTCATAAAAATGGGCTGATGACTTCCTTGTTCTATAAAGTCCCTCCTTCAGAAATACGTAACGAGTTCTGATTGGGCCAGCAGTTCCTGTGTTGTGATTCAACACCAGCTTAGAGCAGGCTGCCCTCCTGGTAACGCGATTGGGCTAGAACGCACGTGCTGGAGATGTACTTATAAATCACAGGAGCATTTTTACTGACGAGATGCGCATGAACATCGCATTCGTTTTTTGCACAGCCCTAACATCTAGTTAATAAAGCTACACAGCATTGCCCTTTGTGTGAGAAGTTACAGAAACTGTTAAAGGCACCAACTTAAATTATAAAATACACTTACCGGTTGTGGTCCATAAACAACACCTTCTTCAGATGAAAAGGGAACTGCTCGATCTTTCAAGAATAATCTTTTTGCGAATCCGGCATTAAATTGATTGAGACTGAGGAAGTTGTCCTCACCAAGCTGTCCTCAGCAAAATGTGCTGCACATAGTTTTACATGTGGATTATAATTTTCGGGAACCGAGTTAAACATAAATTGTAACCATTAATCTCCAAGTACAGCGTCCTTGGGAAGCCCAAATTAAGATGATTAGACTCAGAGATGAAAATAACAGCGTTTCAACGACATGTCGAACACAAACGCAGCTCTTCCTTCTTCTCCGTCGGAGCGCAACAAGGCCACGCCCCCTGTTTTGTGAATTCATGTGGGAGGAGGTTAGTCAAAAAAACTGTTTTAGTGACATCATTACTGCAGGAACTCGCTTGGCATTGAACTTTGAACTTTAGAATTTTACAGATATTATTTATACTCTAACAACAACATTACACACAAACTAAAGTTTAAAACATGGGATCACAAAGAAGGGGACCTTTATAGGAGCTGATCCGTGCTGGTCGCTGAAGAAATACATCAACTTCATGCTGTGGATTGCCGAATCGACTTTCACATTAGACAAAGCCTGGGGTCGTCACGTGGCTGCCACAGGCCCCCGTCTGCTCTTTCAGTTTTGTGTTTACGCAGCGCGATATGCAACTCAACACGAAAAAAGACAGTATAAATCTCTATGATCAGTATTTTTTGTCCCCACTGGATGCAACAAATGCATCATTTTTAATGGATTTTATTGTTTTGTCCTGTCACGCCGGTGTTCTGACCGGGACATGAATCACAGTATGGTGAGGGGCGTAATATTTCCATTACACACTTGAGGCATT
This sequence comes from Carassius gibelio, assembly GCF_023724105.1. Classification (NCBI taxonomy): domain Eukaryota; kingdom Metazoa; phylum Chordata; class Actinopteri; order Cypriniformes; family Cyprinidae; genus Carassius; species Carassius gibelio. The sequence continues at coordinate 24,681,874 of NC_068413.1, read as the reverse complement.
CGGCCAATCACTATGCAGTGGAGAGTGTTAATAGTCACATCCGGGACATTTGCTTGTGTGCGCGCCTGGCCAATCTGAAATATTTTTCACAGATGCCATTTTTTCTTTGCTCGCGATGCGGCACATATGAGGATGGAATACGACAAAATAAAATATTTAATCTTAATCATAAAATTTGTTTTGTAATATCATATCGTGTTATAACGATATTTATTTGCTGTGTGTGCATGAACTTTTTTCAACAACATTTCCTTTCACTCACTATGCGGAACAGACGAGGACGTCATTTATTTTCTATAAGGGTATTCTGAAAGTAAGTTTTTTTATTTCATTTAAAAGATGTGTTTAATAACATTATATTGGTTTATAGCGATATTTTTGTGCTGTTTTCTCCAAAAAGTTTTCTCAAGAGAGATATTTTCTTTCACTCATGATGGGGAGAAGATGGGTAATTTGGTTTTATCAAAGGACAACACCATAAGTAAGTCTTTTACCTCATTTACATTTATTTTATAAGTTGATATTAATTTATGACGATATTTAAATGCTGTGCACGCCTAAACGAGCATTACATCTCACATATTTGAACTGCTAAGCAGTGCAGACGTGGGTTACTTACAGAAGGGAGAGACCAGAAGTAAGTGTTTTACCTGATTTAAAATATTTATTTTTATAATATCATATAGAGATATTTTCTTTCGTTTGTGAAGCGGAGCAGACGGGGAAGTTGGTTTTAACATGGAAAACAACAAAAGTAAGAGTTTTACTTCATTTACTCTATGTATTTATATATTATGAATATATATAAAGTATATTATATAATATATAGTATAGTATGTATTTCCTAAAAAAAATAATATTTAATAATTATATGTGTATGCTGTGTGTGCCTAGACGATCTGAAACATTTCTCACAGATTAAATTAGATGTCAAATCAAACCACTGTAAACGATCCAAATCTAAAATAGCAATAATACCTAATTGTTTCTTAAGTGTCTCGTGACCAAAGTTTATGATTATATTAAGTAATAATGTAAATACAATATATTGGATTTGTGTGATTTTTCCACACACACACAAATATATATACTGTATATATATATATAGTCACTGTCGGGCGGAATCCTCGTATCTCCAAAATTATAATTTTTTTATTAAGAAAAAAAAAAAACTGCATATTTTTTTAGTTATTCAACATTGTATTGTTAAAGTTGGTATTATACCTTATATTGGTATCATATACTGTTGTGTAACAACATTAACACAACATTTCCCCAAAATCATGTTTAATCGGAGATACGAGTTTCATGACTTGGGAGCATGGAGAAGAGTTTACGCCATCATTGATAAGAATACAGACACAGACTTTGCTGCTGCCAGCAGTTTTCATCAGAGTCTGCAGTCACGTTGAGCCTTTTGACAAGAGACAAGGCTTTACGAGCTAATCAAAGCAAATGATTGTGGTTACATAAATCTCGCTAAACTCTATTTTAAACGTTAGGGCTATGAGTGATGCAATACCAAAATGAAATAATAGACTGTCTAATAGGCGGAATTTAATATGCACACAAAATTGCCGATCAAGTTTAACCTTTTGACGAGAAAAGGCTTCAATAGTTAACCAAAACTAGCAACTGTGGTTACATATAAAACTAACAACTGTGGTTGCATATATCTTCCTAAACTCTATTTTAAAGGTTTGAGAGCTATAAGTGATGCAATACAAGAGCCACACAGATGGGAAATCAAAAATTACCTGTATTACAGTGTATGATGTAGTTGTCCATCTGTGTAAACAATGTGCAAATAATTAAACCAAAAAGTACACGATTTATAAAGTTATTGGCTTCTAAAGTAAGGAGTCGACTCTGAATCGCTGAAACGAGTCGTTATAGATTTCAAATCTTTTGCCCATCTCTATGTACGTCACTAGGAACACTTTGCATAATAATCTCTGCCTACCGTCTTGGAAAAAACGGAACTCTGACCTGCCCCACCCCCCCACACAGACGCTCTGGTTGGTGTGATAGCATCATGTCGAGGAGACAGTGTGTTTTTAAATGTAAAGGCAAGTTTGTTTTATTTTCACTGCCAAAGAATGAAAATCAGAGGAACCAATGGCGGCTAAAATTCATTTTCACCACAATACCAGAGCAGTACAACAAATCCCTTTTGTTGTGTTCACAACATTTCACTGATGACTGCTTTTCTAATCTCGGTGAGTACAGCGGGATTTTCAAAGCGTTTGGCCATAAAAGATGGTTCATTACCTACTTTATTTAGAACAACGAGCATCTCCGAATTACAACTTGAAGTATGATTATGAAGTTATGTGTCTGTTTTCTCCCGAGCGTCTTATCAGTATGTGTGCTGTCTGCAGCCTGTCTGCGCTGATCGTCATGTACAAACATGTCATTAAAATGAAGTGTAACTCCGTGAATACTCAACGAAGAGACATGAGAGAGATATCTATAGAAAGCTTGACATGTGTACTTTAAAACTAAACAAGTGCTGCCGAAAACAGATATTCTGTGATGAAGTAATCCATATGAAAACAACGCGATGTCTGTTTTTCATGTCTCCCTTCGTTATATCTAATGTGACCACGCGTAGCTTGAATACACCCACACAGAAGAAAAAGCAGCGAGACTGTTCAAGTTTTTTATTTTACTGTTTGCTTCGCGGTGAGAGGAATAAGACATAATTCACCCCAAACAGATGCTAACGCACAGTTTACCGTGGAGGTGTGTGCGGAACAACCTATCCAAACTGCTTATGTTAGTTGACCAATCAGAACACAGTATGCTACCGAAAGGTGGGGTTTAAGGAAACTGAATCTTTTGAACAGCTTCGCGCGAACCGTTTGGGAATCTCTGAGAATTGAGGTAATTTTAAAATGATATTTTGACAAATGACAATGTTTTTTAACCTAGGATGGATTTAAACCTAATGTACAGGACTTATAAACAGTGATAGGAAGCTTAGAATTTTCATCTTACTGGCTCTTTAAGATGTCTATTAGGCGGTAATTTGCCTAATCTGCTCGCCAATTTACCTTCGAGGCTCACAAGCTTCCTTCTGCTGTCATGATTCTGCCCTCATGTCCTTGATTTTTCTCTAGTCTTGAGGCAGGGTCATGACAGGCCCATGTTTTGTGTGCAAGCACATGGCCTTGTCTTTGGGTCATGTGCTTGTGTTGTCTCGTTTCCTTGCCCCGCCCCCTTGTTCTGTCATTATTGCTTTACCTGTGTCACCTGTTTTGTTATCATTACTCTCCCTATTTCAATCCCCTTGTGTTTGCATTCTAGTGCGGTTCATTGTTACACTTTGAAGAAACGTTGTGAGACCTGTGATTGTTTTTCTGTAGTGAGAGTTCCTGAGTGAAGAGTCTTTTGTTTATTGTTTGTTTCTAGTGTAGCAGGTTGATATTGGTCGTAATGGGTCCAATCACAACTGATTGTAATTGGTTGATTGGTCGCAGTGGTTTCAATCACACTCACACTCTCTCTGGACCAATCAGGACTTGGCTGCATGCTATATAGGCAGGGGTTCCCTATGGACACTCTTTACTCTTTGTTGCCGGAGGCACATTTTGGTTTTTGACTCTTCACAGTGCAGTCACGGTAATTCGACAGGTAATGCAATGGGCTGATTTGATTCATCTGTAGGCCTTGTTTACACTTACGGCGTGCAGTGTCTTTTTGCAGTCTCTCCCTGTTATAAACCCAATCATTCCTGTGATGGAACCGGGTTGAGTTTGGCTGCTGGCTCAGTGTAGCTCTATTAGCGTCACTATTGGTGTGAGGCTCCTTGATGGGTACGTATGTATACTAGTTGGCATTACGTGTGTATTTTAATCACAAACCGTTACTGACTTTGGTTTGTGTGCATCAGGGTTGTAAACCGCTTCGCTTGTGCTGGTATCTGCACCAGCCCCTCCTTTCCCTGTCACGCTGCTGTTTTGCCTCAACTATTGTTTTAACTGTAAACCGCTTAACCAGATATAGCTACAGGAACTCACTTCAAGCTCTGAACGCCGTTACGTGCCTTCCAGCACCAGGACCTGTTGCCCAATTGGGTGTCTGGCAGGGCTGTATTTGAGTGATTGATCTTTTGGACTGACTGTGCTCCTTAATGTGTGTGGAGATTGGGGTCTATGTTTATGGGGTTTTGTTAAATTTATGATTAAGTGATTATTTTGGTTAATTTATATTTCTTAAAGTTTTGATATAGATTTTCATTTTTGATTGAAACTTTGATTTGTTAAACTTTGGTTCTTTTTGTTAGGCTCTAGGCAGCTATTAAGTCCCCTTTGCTGCCTAGAATTGCCTTAGATTGAAGTTGCTTTTTTTTTCATTTATTTTTGGCTTATTGATTTATTTCCCTCCCCAGTAATTGACTGTTCTCTCTCCCACAGTGCCGAAAGTGGTGTTGTCGGTGTCCTCGGTGGTGGTCTCTTCTTGTGTGCTGTGTTTTCCCTTGTTTGCTTATTTTTTTTTTTTTTTTTTTATCATGGTGTGAGTGTTCACGTGTGATTGGGGAATCCTTCCCTGAGATCCCACACCCCTTGACCCTACCTCTCCACTGGTTAGGCCTCAGCACTCATTTCCCCTATTTTAGGGTGTATGGTATACTTGTATTTTAGTAATTGTATGACTAAAATTGTCTTTTACCGGAACTACGTCTCTGGCTTCATGCATAATTCAAACCTGTGTGCTTTTTGTATTTTGGTGGTTTAACTATTGAGTTTGTCAAATCTTATTCTCGGGGGGAAATTCCCTATGTGGCGTTGCCGGTAAAAGTCCTACTCAGCACACTAGTCTAAGTCTTAAGTTATTTGTCTACTCCATAGTCATTGTTTTCCCCTTTGTGGGTTTTGTTTTCCCCTTTTGTCATTGATAAACCCTGTGTAGTGCATTCTGTCTGCGCCTGAGTTCATCCCCGCACCCCCACGTCGTCCCAGGGTGAGTGGATCCTTAGGAACTATGCCCAACTATGGGAGAGTTTTTCCCAGGGGGAGCCGCAGGTTTCCCCCTCGAGATCCCCACCTTCTGCCAAGCTGCCAGTACTCTCGGAGGGTCGTGTCCTGTCCGTTGCTACACTGGGGGATCTGGCTCTTCCCTCCCCAAATCCCGAGACACCTTCTACACTAATCAGTCTGTGCAAGAAACGAGTGAGACGGTTATCTTTGGAGTCTGCCTCGGAGCCCTCAGTATCGGAGTCAACCCTGCCTGAGACTGTCCTCCCACTACCAGTCACTGCTCTTGCTGAACTTCCCCAACCAGTAATAGATCCGGCTATTGTCTCTGCACCGCGGCCAAGGAGAAGGAGGAAGAAGTGTTCTTTTGGTCCTCCGTCCCAAAATACAAGCATAATTGCATTAGAGCTAACATTAGCATCAAGCTACATAAGACAGTTTATGAGATTATTATTACATTTTTATTCAAAACTCAGTTTAAACCACCATTGTGTGTTTTTAATAACTTCCTTTTGCGATCTCATGTAGAATTCGGTCATTCACTGTTGTTCAAATATTCTATTTATAGTCTTTTATATAGCTGCAAAAATTATAATTTCAGGTGTACACATTATTTATTGATATGAAAATACCCTAAATCTCAAGAAAATCTCATACAAACCATATAGTATCTTAAACGTGTTATATGGTTATTATATTTTGTTGGCATATCAGTTATCTGTATAAGTTATAAAAAAAACTTATGACAAGCCAAGGTAATGTCTAATTGATTATATTATGTATATATTTATTACAATTTATATTCTCATCATCTTACACATGGATCATCATTTTCTATTATGTATTTCTATAATAAAAATATGTATCTGGTATGAATTTCTTTAATATATAATTAACATTAAACCAAAAATATATTCTTATGCTCAAGGATTAAAGAGTAAATGAAAAAAAGAAAAAGAAAAATTGCACAGCCATCAATTAAGTTACAATATGCACCAAGCATGTGAATGACCACTGAACAAAAGAAGAAAAAATAAACAGCATGCCACTCTTTTTCTTAGAGTCCATTTTCATAATGACTTGTCGATTTGTTGCTATATTGAGAATGTATTGATTCTTAACCAGGAATATACTCTGAGCTGAAACTTACTCAAATAAGCAAGGTTTGGAGTTAATCAACCAAAATTTCAGGGTTTAGCTAATGGGTTTCTTCTCATCCCTGAGATGTATTCCAGAAAGGATGTTCAACAAACTCTGAGTTAAAACTTGAACTCTGTAGTGGACAGCACATTCCAGGACCCAGTTTGAGTGCCATGAGTGAAGAGGCAATAACAGCTACACCAGTTCAGAGTCCTGTCAGGGAAAAGACACTAACAGAGCAAGTTCTGAGTCTCCTCATGAGTGAGACGATAGCAGATCAGCCTTAGTTCTCTGACACATCCAGAAGACACTTACAGATCAACAATTGTTCTGAGTCTCTGGCATGTGAAGGTGAGACTGCAACAGATCAACCTCTTTTCTGAGTCTGAGTCCTGTGAAGGAAAGGACTGAAACAGATCACCAACATTCTGAGCCTTGGCCACCGTTAGGGAAGGGGCAGTAACAGATGACAATTTCTAATTCTCCATCTTTGAGGCAGCAACAGATACAACCATGTTCTGAGCCTCCAGCCTGCAAGGAAATAAATAATCTATGTTCAGACTTCATTTAGAGTCTTCATCCAGTGAGACAATAACAGATGCAGCACGTCCTGAGTCTCCAGCCTAGAGGGACAAAGAAGATCGACCAAGTTCTGAGTCTCTAGCCAAGAGAGGCAGAAGACACAGACATCTGCAACAAGGTTAAGCTCCGGTGAGCAAACCTTCACTTCAAGGTACCTTTGCTTGTGTGCAGGCTAAGGACCTTCTGCACCTACTCCAGGGCCACATCTGCACATTCCAGATTTTAGTTCCCTTTGGTTCTCCAGGAGCTTCCTCAAGCGCTTCTTGTTCAACGATGTGAAACGGATTTCTGCTCCTTTTCCCACTGCATTGCTACCAGCACAACCAGTGGATGAAGTCACCGCTACTGGACTGCTCACTCGACACAGGAGGGTGTAAATATCACTTATCCAAACTTGACAGAATATGAATGCATGTCACTGTCACTGCAACGATGTTTAAACAAAACAGTGGTCAAATATCAAGCAATCTTTCTACTGATGCACAGAGTGTGTTGTAATGTGCTGTTAAATGAAACAACAATAACCTGGGGCCGTCACTGATCTTTGACAGTTAAGGGGATTTATTCATTTTAAATGCAGATAATCACATTCACTCAGTCCATCTCTCTCATAATACTCATCTTGTCTCTATAATACAATAAGCTTTTAACTTCACTGAAGCAGCTCGGAGTAACTTAATAGTTTTAAAATGATGCTTTCAAATTAGTAGCAGAGGCTTTTAAAACTGCCAATTTGAAGTTATATATATATACTGAACAGACCAAAAGTTTGGACACACCTTCTCATTCAAAGAGTTTTCTTTATTTTCAAGACTATGAAAATTGTAGAGTCACACTGAAGGCATCAAGGGCTATTTGACCAAGAAGGAGAGGGGGTGCTGCGCCAGATGACCTGGCCTCCACAGTCACCGGACCTGAACCCAATCGAGATGGTTTAGGGGTGAGCTGGACCGCAGACAGAAGGCAAAAGGGCCAACAAGTGCTAAGCATCTCTCGGGGAACTCCTTCAAGACTGTTGGAAGAGCATTTCAGGTGACTACCTCTTGAAGCTCATCAAGGGAATGCCAAGAGTGTGCAGAGCAGTAATCAAAGCAAAAGATGGCTACTTTGAAGAACCTAGAATATGACATATTTTCAGTTGTTTCACACTTTTTTGTTATGTATATAATTCCATATATAATTCCACATGTGTTAATTCATAGTTTTGATGCCTTCAGTGTGAATCTACAATTTTCATAGCCATGAAAATAAAGATAACTCTTTGAATGAGAAGGTGTGTCCAAACTTTTGGTCTGTACTGTATATTTTTTGGTAACATTTAAGCTAGCTAGTGCGCTGAAGGTTGGTGACTTTTCACCTAAAAACAGAAACTTGCTGATTTGTACTAGATAAAACCAACACACCAGTACATATGCATAGATTATTTTACCTGATATGAAGTAAGCACTGCAAACACTGGCATTATTTATGAACATCTCCGTCCAGTCAGTACGCCTTATTGCATTCAACCACAATTTTCTTCTTCATTTCTGTGAAGGAATGTCTGCCGGGATCCTGTAAAACTTTAGTTTTGGACCAAAAGTGCTGTTCCTAATATTTTTGACAACCAAAAACACAACACAACATTTTAAAGTCAAAACCTTAAACTAGTGTTAGCTAATTAGTGTGCCTGCTATGAGTTCTTCCTTATGTTTTTCCTCCAGCTAGATTGGTGATGTCATAGTGACGTAGGCGATTAAGGGGTCTATAGCATCATGTCATAGTGTCATGTTCGCATGCTAAAAATGCTAGCTAGAGCCTTTGCTCTCGGTTAATGGCGATTCGTTGGACGTTTTGAATGACAATAATGTTAACAGTTACCATACCTGTTCAGGGGCGGGCGGGGATATAGGCTCTTGCTGGCGTTTAGGCATGCGATATGACAGAGAGTGATGACAGAGTGATGACATGATGAGTGAGAACATAACATTCAGTCAAAGTGAGACCCCTCATGGCTGTTTTTTTTTTTTTTTTTTTTTTTTGAGTGCACCATGCCTTTAAGCATCTTGACCAGGAAGCAATGTTGTTTCAACCATTAACGTGTTTGGGGTGGAACTACCCATTAATTGACCCTATTTGGGCTCCACGTTTTAACATATTTTTGCAGTATGGTTTGGTAAAATGACACAAACACATACAAACACACACACACACACACACTTGCATTTGTGGTTCACTGTTCATTTGTGGGACTCTCCATAGGCGTAATGGTTTTTATACTGTACAAACTGTATTTTCTCCCTACACCAACTCTACAAATAAATGTACCCCTTACAGAAAACTACTTACAATGTTTTTTTTGTTTTTTTTTAAATCATAGTTTTGTAAGTTTTTTAAGCCTTTTGTTTAAAGGGACACATGAAGTGTCCTCATAAATCATGTTTACCTTGTAGTACCCATGTCATTTTATACATTTGTGTCATAAAAGATACCAGTACACTTACACACACGCACACGCACGCACACACACACACACTTCATTTTTAAGAAAGAAAATAGGCTAATCACATCACAAAAACTATATGCAGAATGTTGTAGAGAAAGAAGACCAATGGAAATGTACAATGCAAATATTACGATGAGGTCATAGTCGTGGATCATATTTGTATTTACTTTCGTTTTGTAATTTCTTAAAATGCATAATATTTACAAAAATGCACAATAAAGTTTGACATTTGAAACAGAAGTTAAAAGTTAATCTACAAGTAAGGAGAAGAGAGTCCTACAATTGGGTGCTCTAATATTTACAGGCAAACACTGAGAGCGCTTGAGAAAGCAATGCTCCAGTGAATTAATATAATTAAAGCAATAATTATAAAATACGAAATACAATGAAATATTTATACAAATTATAAATAATAAGCAACGAATAAAAATTTTTCTGACGATTCTCAAAATATCTAAAAACCGGGGCTCTCTCTGAGCATGGTCTTTGTTTTTAAGTTCATGTGGCTGAATCCATTCAGCTGTCAGTGTGAGAGCAGCGCTAGAGTCAGTCCACTCTGAATGTGCCACTCGATACAGACGGGCGATTCCTCACCTCTCTTTCTCTCTTCAGTTCTGTTCAAAATAACAGGGTGAAGGCGGATATATCAGCATTTACGTATGTGTTATTACAGCCAAGTGTAGTTTCCACTAAGAGTTCAGCACTCTAAAAACACGCTTGTAAGTGCATATTCGGAAATGAAAGTGAAGCGATCGGAGATGTGGACAGCCGCTGTCCTGCTGATGTTAACCTTCTACGTGTGCGCGAGTGTACCCGAGGAGCCCCCGGACAGAGCGGCTCCATCTGACGGCTATTGCAGCTGGATAACGCGGGCTCAGCCTCACGGAGCTGGAAGCAGGAGGGAGGGCTTCAATGAGTTCAGACTGCGAGTGGAAGGAGACCCGGAGCATTATCAACCCGGCAGCACTTACCGAGGTACATGTCAATGTTCCAGCTGTTGTCAGGACCACCGGCGCGGACAAAGACGCTTCACAGTGCGCGCTCTGCAGATAGGGGCTTTGTCTGAAAAAACGAACAAGCTGCCTATGATATTTAGCATGATGGGGCATATTGGCCAAGTGATAATGGAAACTGGGTTTTATTATGAGGCGGGGAAGTTGTCTTATATATATATATATATATATATATATATATATATATATATATATATATATATATATATATATATATATATATATATATATATATATATATATATATATATATATATATGTTATCAGGACAATTATGTATTTTATCATGGTCAAGTCAGAGTAAGTTGTCACATTTATCAGCGTAAGCTGTAACATATTTCATTTTATTTGAATTTATCAACTAGACTGTCAAAAACTTTAGATTTGACAACTGAGAGTTTTATAAAATGTTTAATTTAAATTCTTCTTATCTCCAAAATAACTTATACAATTTGAATAAAATTTTAATACTGAGGCATGAGGCATGATTGTTTGATTTATGTTAGATAATGTTGTCATATCTAACATGACTGAATGACTGACTGACTGACTGACTGAATGAATGAATGAATAAGTGAACAAAAACAATTTTTACATCTATTTCTGTTATATACATCCTATATGTTACTGTAAATTTGTTTTCAGTATGCAAATGAAAGGTTTAGAATATTTCTAACTTTCTAATTTGTACTGTGCATTAACCAATGATCAGTTTCTTTGTGCATTTTATGTTGAATAATTTAGTGAGATACTTAAAATGGGTTACGTGACTATTTTACTGGAGGTATTTTAACAAAAAAAGTGAGAATTTCTGGACTAGAAAAGAGGTGAAGTTCCTTAATGCATTTTTGGGAGCGGTGAACTCTTCAAATTTTTCAGTGAACTGCTGAAGCATATAAGCAGTGCTCACCTTGCTCTTGCATCAGCTGTTTCGTCTGTTTCCTTCACCTTCCCAACTCCACAAACAAAATGTAGGCATCTTGCTAACCATACTTATCTTCCAAGCATTTGTAGCGGTCTCCTTCAGCCCCTCCACTGCGGATAACAATCCTCAGTAGCTAAAGATTAAATGGGCAAAGCTTAGGAATTATTATTAATTCTGTATCAGAATAATCAGATCATTGTATTTGTTTTATTGTTTTTGACTGACCCGTGAAAGCAACCAGAAATATAATGTAACTGATTATTGTTATTGTTATTATTTCCAGTATCCCTGTATGCAACCAACCCTGCATACTTCAGAGGCTTTACTCTTATTGCTCTGAAGGAAGGGCACAATGGAGACCAAGAGGAGGATTATGCTGGAAATTTTCAGGTGAGAATCTGACTAAAGTCATGCACACTAGCAATGCAAATGCACTCTTGGGAATTATAATTACATGTGATGTAGAACATGGTTAACCTCCCAAATAAAGCTCTGCATACCCATATAATCTTATGCATTAGACTAGAAAAATAAATGATCTTCTCAGCTTTGTAAAGGGAGGCTTTGGCACATGCGTCTGTGTCTAATCAAAACCAAAATATCTAGCATGTCAGAAATTCATCTGACCATCCAAATGCTGGTCAGAAGTGGCTACTCACTTCTTGTTACCCCTTACACACTGCACGTCAAAAAAGACAGACGACAAAGCCAAAAAAGTCACACAAGTCAGAAATCAGCTCAAAATTGAAAGAAAATGACACTGTGTATGCCTGGCCTAAGATGGTTGTTCATTTTCTAAAAGCAAATGAAGACATTTTTAATGAAACCTGAGCCCACTCTCTCTATGGAAAGTGAATTCAACCAAATCTAGATAGTTCAAAAAGTTAATAAAACATTTTGAACATAATCCATATGAATCAAGTGTCAAGCAAATATGGCTAGGCTTCCATGTATATTTTATGAGCTCTACACTGATAGAGGACAGTATCAACATTCCCCATAGCAAATTTGGAGTCTCTAACTCAAACTCTCTAGCGCCATCACTTGTCAAAAATGTCAGCCTCTTTATGCTAATAACTTCCGAACCGTAAACCAGACAATTAAAATTTCCCTTTTCCCTCTGAATCCTTGGCTCATGCCGAGTCGAATGAACCCCAAAATAAAAAAATAAAAAAGGTTTAGTTTTTTCACTATTTTCAATTGTTCGAAAAAAACTACTTTTTCGAACTTGTCCTATTCGTCCTATTCGTCCAACTGTTCTCGAATGACACAAATTTCACAAAAAGCATGTAAAAATGTATGTGAGGCTATATCTCAGCAACGGTTTGGCGTATTGAGACCAGTGTTTCTGAGGCTTTGACATATTTGCTCCAAACTTTGTATGTGTCATTGTCAACTCACACTAACCATGCCGCATCAATTTAGTGACAGCCCACATATTGGATAAAGATTAACAAACCATTCATTAACCATTAATAATTACACCTATACAAATGCTAATAACTTGTTATTGCATTAGTCTATTGCAATGAAACTGATCTCAAAATATTCCCTGGCTTATGCCATTAGAAACATTAGAAACTATTACAGATCCCAATTTGAACACTATGTGTATAATATAATAATAGATGTATTAATAAAGCTGTTGTAATTATTACTATTATTATTGTCTTAATTTTTATTTTATTTGACAGAACAAAAGAAAATTTGCAGTACTAACTTTTAGGATTGTTGATGGAGCTTTTATTTTGGCAGACCTGAATTTGGGAAGATTTGTGTTGCACATATCACGTTGTCACATCCATGCTTTGTAAAAATTCAAAAAAATGTTTCTGAGCAACTGACAAGTACCACTGTTTCAGTACTGATTTTCCTTATGCTTTGAACTTTAAACCCTGGCTAACAAGAGATAGCGACGCAAACTTGCACTGCACTGTCAGAATGAAAACATAACCTTCTGCAATTTATTTCAGAATTGTTAAAGGCCATTTCATGATTTTCAATCATCATACAGCAACCAACCATTCCACTCCTCATCTAAGACATGCAATGTAGTACCAAACAATCTTTCTCTGACAATTTTAAATGCTTCCACTTCCAAACTACCAACATGTTTGTTGCATGCCTCTCACTCTTCACTGGTTACCATTTGATCACATCACCAAAAATGTCATTGTCTTTTCACTTGTGCGGCCGAACACCGAAATGTATATATATATATATATATATATATATATATATATATATATATATATATATATATATATATATATTGCTATTTTCGTCTGAATAATTTTGGTTGCCAAACATTAGGTGCATCCCTAATATGTGTATAATAAGTGTATAGTGTCTTATTCAATGGCTTGGATTAAACTGCTCATATGAATTCCACTAACAGCGTATTTATGAACTTTTTAGAGTGCCAAAGTTGCATGGTCTTTCAGTGGATGGACATTGGTGCTTCAAAGATCAACGGGAGTCTTATGGGTTTAAGAAAAACATAAGACTCAGTAAATGATGACAGAATTTTTTGTTTTTGGTTGAACTAACTCTTTAAAGGAAACTATTATTACTTCTATGCTATTTGGGGTCACTATTTGCTGTCCAAGAGCACCAATTATATTGTCAGGATCTTATGGATATTAGATGCTGTGAGTCCTGGGACAATAAATTACAGAAGACTCCACTCATATAGCGATGATGGTTTAGTCTGTATTAAGGCAGCAATCCTTATTGTCTGGCTGTGGGATCTACTGTACTCCCTTTGTGTCCTGGAGCCAAGCACAGATTCAGACACACCTGGCAAAGCTCTTACATCAACATCATATGCTGCCTCTCCACACGACTTCTCATGCTATGCCAGATAGTGGAAACAGAATGAAAAAAGGCCCATTAAATGTCACATAAACCATAAATCTCAGCTCCCTACAGAAATACTCTGCTCAAACCTGCTCTTGCACAGAAGAGATTTCTTTTCCTGCAAGTGGGATATAGATCAGTGGTTCACAACTGATTTTGTTTCAGGAACCAGATTAGACATTTACATTTAGTAAATGGAGAAGAACACAATATAACAACTGTACACGATTTGTAAGCTTTCAAAATTAATCAAATATGTTTACATATTTGAGAATCAAGGCATCATAAAACCTATGCATGTTGACATTTATCTAAATTAGCTAGATTCTACCAAATGGCAAATCAGTTCATCATTGATTGAATCATTTATTTACATTTTACACATTTGCACAAGCCTACAACAGACCAAAAATGTCTCAGGTTACTTATGTAACCATGGTTTCTTGAGTAGGGAATGAGGAATGCTTCGTCGTGACCGGTGTCTGAAGAATAAAAACACCAACAACACACTGGACAGTGACAGCCCATGACGTCACTACTAGTGCGACTATAGTATAAATAGGCACCGGGAGAACACCTCATCCACTTCTTCATCTGAAACTTGGATCCAAAGCAAGGCAGGAAGCTAAAGGACGCAGTGTCTCATTCAATACTCAGGGAACCATGGTTACATAAGTAACCTGAGATGTTCCCTTTCAAGGGAACTTCTAACTGCATCCTTTAGGGATCACTATGGGGAACGGTATACACACCACCATGTTAAGGGGAGTGCAGGCCATAACCATGGCAAGCACTTAGTACCAACTCTACCATTTCCATGGTAGTTGCCCTGGGATGTTAGACGGCTGTCTGTGACATTATCCCTTATGGATTAAGGCCTAGGCTACGTACCCAAACTTACCTGTTAGGGCCAGACTCCTGGATCAGGGGTAGAGCCCAAGGCTTGGGATCAGGAATAGTTTCCTTTAAAGTTGATACGACCAAGAGCATAGCATTATATTAAGTCTTGGCCTGTCACACAGGGGTTACCGCTTGCTCTCACATAAGCATGCTGAAGGAACTGTTTCAACAGATCCCTAGTAGCAACTCCCTGTTTAAACAGGTATCCTGTGGATACATAGGTGGAGTGGCCAAGATGAACTGGGCTTACCAGTTCAAGAAACAGCATGAAGCAACCGTGCGAAGCCCTCCCCTTATAGGATTTTTGAAAAGAACATCCTAAAAGGGTACTATTGTGTGATCTTATCTCAGTTTGGATTTTAGAAAGTGTGCAAAGACTTCACGTGCACACTTACCATAACATGGATTTTAGGATACCGTTCTAAGGGGCTCGCATGGCACTCTGAAAGAGCAGCTTATAGATGGAATTAGGACTGTCGCGATATACCGGTATTGACGATAACCGTTATATTCAAATAAACAATTATCGATATCATGTTAATTTAGTGTATGAGGATATACCGGTATTAGTGATAACCGCAATATTTAAAATGAACAGTTCTCTTATGATGACAGCACATGTAAATACTTGGTAACAGTACCTGGTTGAGTGCCCAGGTGGCAGTATCGTGCCTTAACTCTGACACCTGTCACACAAGAAGAAGACGCAGCACTCGCAGCTACTCTGAGGAGAGCTGTGTTCATCAGTCCCTCCAGAAAAACCCGGATTATTATTGTGATTGTTGCGGGCAAAAATCCTTGATCTTGCGTCAGGTTATCTTAAAAAATGCGATGGAATATGTGGGATATTTTTGCAATCTTATGCGATGAAATTGCGGGAACTTGCAAAAACTGCGGTATGATGAAAAAGAGAAAAAAGGTGACCCCCCCCCTCAACACCCTGTTCTCACTAGGCTACTACCTTACTGTAAAGAGTCATTTCTTATGACTTCCTATGATAAGCAAGCATACTAAATCACATAATATTTAAGTACTCATTCTGTTTTATTTCAGGCCTTAATTAACACATGGCTCAAACTTACAAAACATTGAGTCAAACAAGTTCTCTAGCTTTACAAAATAAATATTCAACAACTTCTGTAAAAATGAATACAAATAAAATATACACACAAATATACAAAAGCTGTTTTACAGGAATTGTAAAGTGCAATCCCTTACTGCAACATAAATTATTTTACATACTACTAATATACTTACAACTGTAAGGTTTTGGTACTATTCTGTAACAAAAAAGTACAATCTTACAACTGTAGAGGTGCATCAACTTCTGAATGAAACTACAACAGTCCACTGTGAAAATGAAAACTAACTGCGTAGCCTTTAACACTGGCCTATCATTCGCCATCCTCATCCCTTTTTCAAAATAATTTGCCCCCATTGTCATGTAACACACCGGGTAACTGCTTTGCGCGGTCTTTTGCGCTTATTTTTGTTTGGTCAGATGAGAATGATTTGTGTCCTTCACCCTGGTTTCACCGCGGGCTTCATAGATGATTTTCACGTCGTGCAATTATGTCACTTCATAAGGTTCCCATTGGGAAATAATGGCGATTTACTTGTGTGAAGTAAACGCAACATTTTTCAACTTTCTGCTAAGATATATGTGACTTTTTTGCATCGACAATTATTATTATTATGAAATCATGCTACCTCCGCATATTTTGCTTCCTGAAATTGGCAATTTATGCGGTGAAAGTGCGCTGTATTTAAAAAAAAATGTGACCCCCGCATAAATATGCGGCCCTTGGCTGATTATGCATTAAATCAGGTGATCGCATAATCGCGTTTTTCTGGAGGGACTGGTTCATCAGAGTAAGTTGTTATTATTTTACTATTCATAGACTAGGAAATATTATGTAACCTATTAACAACGGTTTTCTGTGTTCATATACTTAAGTAAAGGGTGATTATTTTAACAAGTACCGCATTTTCTTTACTCGTCTTATTTTTGTATTTGCAATCAATACGGCCTGTGTGTAGTAACACTTCATTTCTTTCTTTGTTCAAATCTATGAACAGTTACACGATTAAAATGGATCTTGAAAAACTGAGCGACCACATTGCTACATTAAACTCTGTAAAATGTTAAGTCGGTCACAGTGCCATGCACTTAATGCCTCATCTGCGGTCATTCTTCAATAAGGTTCATTAGTTAACATTAGTTAAGTACATTAGTTAACATATAAATATCATAAATAATAATGAACCATATTTCCACAGCATTTATTAATCTTAGTTCATGTTAATTTCAGCATTTACTAATGCATTGTTAAAATCAAAGTTGTGTTTGTAAACATTAATGTACTATGAACATGAACATTGAATAACTCAATTTTTATTAACATTAATAAAGATTAATAAATTGTGTAATAAATGTATTGTTCATTGTTCATTCATGTTTGTTAATACATTAATGTTAACAAATGGCATCTTATTGTAAAGTATGACCATTAATATTTATTCATCATACTGTTGAACTTGACAGTATTTTCTCTCTTATTATTTCATAAGAGCTTCAAAGAAGACGGAGAAAGCCAGAGTCTTGTGCCCTGTGTTTATCAGTATCAATATTGTGCTCGTTGTGTACAAAAGAAAAACTCAATAAACAAAGTAAAAAATAATTTGACTGATATCTTCCCCGACCCAAGGTTTCTATAGATATCATGATATATCGACATTGTGAATTCTTATGGTCACAATAACCATGATATGAAAAATCTAATATCGTGACAGCCCTAGATGGAATGGTACATCACTAAACCAATGTGTTTGAAAGTAATCAACTTGATCTATGGTATAATGCTGGAGTGGTTAGCAGTAAATGAATAGCTGAGGGGAGGGGCAAACACCCAGCTCTCAAATAAGAGAGAGATTGACCTACCGCATGTTCCAATGCTGGAACAACTACCAGTAATTTACTTAGCTGAGGAAGCAACACACCCATTTCTCAATGAGAGAGGGGGCTCAACCTACAGCATTTTCCAATGCTGTAATGGCTAGTGGTAGGTTACCTAGCTGAGGGAGCATAAACCGTGCACACTTACCACTTATATGGATTTTAGAAAGTGAGCAAAGTGCTCAGCGTGCACACTTACCACTCATCTGGATTTTAGAAATTGAGCAAAGTGCTCATCTTGCACACTTACCACTTTTGTGGATTTTAGAAAGTTTGCAAAGTGTTCAACGTGTACACTTACCACCATGTGGATTTCAGAATGTACACAGAGCTTAGCATGTGTACTTAAAGCTCGCCAAGCATCTGTCCACAGATACCCAGAGGTACTGAACAGAACAGGAGAGGCAATCTCAAATATAACCCTCTAAGGTGTGGGGAGCACTGCCTGAGACAGCATTACTCAAGAAGGTTTTGCATATGCAACCTATACTTCTCGCTCGATGCTTCAGCAAGAGGGGATATCCTGGTAACCAGGAAGCCCCTCAGGGCAACCCAGCAGGACATCCAGGAAATTTTGCAGTGCCGTGCCAGGGGTCTGATGATCAAGAAGGCTTTTGCAGAGGCCTATGACATGGCCACATGATCCAAGAAGCATGAAGCCAGAACCAGGGCTATCATTCCAGCTGGACATCATATTGATGAGTGATTTGTGCCGTTCACCAAGCTTTGTTTGTTTCACTTGCATTTGCATTGAAAGCAGGGTTCCCGTTTCTGCCTGAGGGAGTCCCGTTGTTTATTGGCTGGTGATCTTCCTTAATGATCCAAATAATAATCACCATGAGCTTGGTGATGAGCTTGGTTGGTTCCTAGTGACAGGTTTTGCATTTCTTCTCAAATTTTCTTTGTTCAAAGACTTAAGGCTTTTGAAGATTCCTGAGGTCACAAAGTTTCAACAGATTGTTTTGAGTTCTGGGTGACTAGAACACTATCAGAGTGTTGGAGTAGGCAGTTCAAGCATTTCAATCCCTGGCAAAAAAGCAAGTGGACTGAATTTGTTCAGAGATTGGGGATTTGTCCAAGCTGATTTGGTCCATCCCATGAAGCGATCTTCCAATCGACTTGTTGCAAGGCGGAGTGTGCATACCTTAACATGATGCTTAAATTTATCACATGGGGAAATCTCTTTGCTGGTTTTGTTTAATAACTTCAATAATACGTTGTACAACACACACCATTAAAAATACAATATTTTCATTCATCTTACAGTCTTGCAAATATCACGTCCAACACTAAACTTACCATATCTTACACACATGTAATAGCAATATCTGATAAAATAGGTTATAAAACATTGGTTAAAGTTGTGCCAGTTAAATTGAACACATCAAGCATATATAGGACATAAAACATTGTATTTGTGAAAATAGTTAACCCTTTAGAATTTTCAATGATTATCTTTTGAGTTCAGTTTGTAGAAAGAGTCACAAGCAAGGCACAAGTCATGGGAAATGCTAAATGGATCCTTTCTGTTGAGGTCCATGAATTATTGATGATTCCTGCGGGGTTGCACAGGGGTTCCATACATGTTGTGGACATGAGATGCTTCTTGATATACAGGGTCCTTGTATCTTGTGACCGAGTTAATTTCATCAACTCTTTTGAGTGGTCTGACGAGTGGGGTGGGGCAGAGAGCCGTGGGAATGGAGCGTTTTGGTGGAGTGATTGGACCCACCGGTCTCAAGTCCCACAGAGGAGATCAGAAGGATATAAAAGAGGAGCAATGACAGTGAAGGATGCGAGAGGACCGGGCCTGGGTTTTATTTTATGTTTTGGTTTTGTTTATGCACAACAGTCGTCCGCGAGGGGCTGTCACGCTGTTTTGTGTTTATTTGATTATTAAAGCTTAATTTGATTGTCCGCCGGTTCCCGCCTCCTCCTTCCTGAGATTATGAAGTTTGTACTGTATTACACTGGTGCCGAAACCCGGCAGGAAGGAGGGATGCACTGCCTAAGATTCCTCGCCGCTGTGGTGAATCCTCTGTGCCATCGAGCAGGGCAAGGAATTGTGCCGCCATGGACGCTCGAGGAGGTGGGCTGGAGTGAGTTGCTGGGGACGGACGAGCTAGCTGCTGGCTGCCCGCGATGTGGAGGAGCGGCTGCCATCCATGAGGGAGTGGAGGAGTCTCCGCCTGCTGCCGTCTGCCTGAATGGGGAGGAGCAGGGAACGGGGGATTCCTGCCGGGTGCCCAAAACCAGAGGAGCTGTCAGCGTCCACCAGACGGCGGAGGAGTGCCGTGCCATCTGCCGAGGGTCGTCCAGAGCCACCGCCAGGTGGCGCTAAGGAAATCACCCAGCTCGTGGAGGGCCGAGCGGCAGTGTGTCTGGGAACCGGATTTCTCTCTCCCATCTCCCCTCTCTCATATCTGTTGCTCCTCATCCTTCCATCTCTTCCATCTCCTTTTATCTCGCCTTGTCTGTCCTACCCCCAGGTCCCCACAGGTAACCTTGAGCGCCACACCAACCCCACTTCTCTTAATGCTGACCTAATTATGGTTTTTAACAATTACTCCTTGACAGAGAATTTGAGCCTTGTTTTTCCTTAGTTGATTATTAATAGCTTTAAGACAACAGATGGAAGAAAGGAGTCACTTTTGATTCCTTTGGGAGTAGTTGATTGTGCAGTTTATTTGTGATTTATTTGTAGTTTATTTGTCGACAAAGTCTCTACAATTGTGTAGCCTAGTGAATCAAACTGAGAGAACTGGGAACTTTTGCAGGTGTTTTGAGTTGATTAGCTGATTGGCATGTCACCATATTCTAATTTGTTGAGGTAGTGAATTGGTAGGTTTTTGTTAAATGTGAGCCAAGATAATCACAATTAAAAGAACCAAAGACTTAAACTACTTGAATTTATTTAATACATGAGTTTCACAATTTGAGTTGAATTACTGAAATAAATGCACTTTTCCACTACATTCTAATTTATTGACATGCACCTGTATATAAGGGCGTTTCATTTTAGTTGATTACAGATTATTAGGATGTGTACGTTCGTCATCTCCACCTCATCTAAACTGCCACAGTCCTGTGTAGTTTAGCCTGTGTAGCGTTTAGTGAGAATATACAGAACTCGCTAAAGCATTTAGCTTCACTTTACACCGACTTGGCAGAAATTGGACAGGAGAGGGAGAGAATATTTGATTTGAGCAGACAAAAGAAAGCCAGATACTTCAGACAAGGTTCACTGGTAATGTGCTATAATGGATGATTACATAAGGAGGGCAAAAACAAATAGTATGGAATATTTGGCAGAACAGCCTTTTTTTCTTTCTTTCGATTTTCTATTATTTTTTTTTTTCTTGAACAGAGTTCTTGCAAAGGTCTGTAACAAGATCTGCCAAGTCCTTGACATGCTGTATGACATAATATGGGTATAATGTATTTGGAAATTATTATTATTTTTTTTTTTTTCTGTATATGTTGCTTCACCACTGCAAACAAAAAATTACCAGAAAATTTTTGGCAATACCGTTTGTATACTTGGAAGTGTATTTTTAAGAGGCTGCTTATAATAAACCTGTATATATAAGCTGAGCATTCTGAACATGTACTGTATCTTACCTGAATACCGAGATGTGGTTCGTTTTAATAACTTTTACTACTTTGGGGTTTTGTTGGATTCCTTCCAAATTGAAAGGTGCAGCATGCATCAGAGTGTGCAAATGATAGCTCAATTTATTCAAAAACACAAGGAGAAGAATAGAGGAGAGAGAGAGAGAGAGAGAGAGAGAGAGAATTTTTGAATTTTAACATCACTTTATTTTGCCTTCTTCAAATGGCAATTAATACAGATATAAAACATTTAAAAAATAAACGCATTAAACATTAAACAAAGTTTTCAGAAAAAGATAAAATTTCTCCATTCACAGTACATATTTTCCCATTTAAGCTCCAAATCTCTTTAAAACCTTCAACATTATCCATTAATCTATAATAATTAAATTCTAAATGTATCCTAGCTCTTGTTATACATAAAAAAAAGAACATCAATATTATTATTTTGTTCTATTTTTCTTTTTCTTGTTGCATAAATTGTTAATTTAGCTTGTCCTAATAGAAAATTTAAGATTTTACTAATATCCCTCTTATTTTTCCCAATTTTCACTCCAAAAATGAAACAAACATCAGAGAACATGTCTCCAAACAAATTAAACAATTATTTCAAAAAAACAAATAAAGGCAACAATCGTTTGCACCTAAGAAAACAATGAAACATAGTTTCTCTACAATTACAAAAAGGACAGGTATCAGTAATTTCAGAATTTATAATAGACACAAAAGCATTTACTGCAATAATACCATGCAGTATTCTCCACTGAATATCTCCAACCTTTTTGGTCAATGGTGGCTTATAAATTGCTTCCCATACTGGCATTATCTCATCTTTTACATCCAGATATTTCCTCCATGGTGTGTCAATCCTATTTTTTAATTTTCCTTTATTCAGCACCTTAACACAAAAGGAATAAATACTTTTCCCTCCTACAGAATTAAAAACAGTAAAACGAACATCATTTTTGAAAAACCCTGATAGATCTTGAAAGTCCTCTTCATCCATTCTCGGTCTCACTCCCATATTCGGAAAGAGATCAGTAGACTCAGGCAATTCACATCCTTCCATCCAATTTTTAAGTCTTAATTTTTCTTCTTCAGTTAATAAGTCCCGAAAGCCTTGTAAAAACTGTCCAACTTTTCGAGAAGAATGAATACCAAGTCTTTCTGCCACCGCCTCCACATTATTCAAATTCGGACCTGCTAACTTTGTCAGATTTTTCATTGTCACCACTCCAGCTTTAATAAAAGCATCATTCATACCCGGAAATTCATCTTTTTTTTAAAAACATTCGTGACCCATACACAATTGGTTCTTCTAATAACCAAAATAATGATGATTTTTTTGTAAACAATCTTCTCTTTTCTACAACACTCCATGCTCTAAACACACTACAATAGAAAGAAAAAAATCCTCTCACATTCAAAAAAGTGGTATCCAGAAGAAAAATTGTTTGTCTCAAACCTAAATTTCCAACCTGTTTTAAAATTCGCCCAGCTAACACTCGACATGGAGTTTCCAAATTCCCGTATAATAATTTCTGCACAAACTGTATTCTAAAAGCAACTTTCCTACTTACCAAATGAATCAAACCTTGACCTCCAAACTCTCTTGATACAAATAAGACACTCTGCGGTATCCAATGCATTTGATCCCAAAAAAAATCAACAAGCATTCTTTGTATTTTCATTAACAAATCAATTGGAGGTTCTAAAATTGCTAATTTGTGCCACAACACAGAAGCTATTAAATTATTAATAATTAATACTCTACCTATAAGACAAACATGAGTGGAGCCATTTCCATTTTTTTAATCTTCCTTCCACCATTTCTAAAATTCCATTCCAATTCTCTTTTTCTATGGACTCATTCCCCAAATGAACACCTAAATATCTAAAACCTCCACGAGTCCAGCTTAAATTTAGGTTTTTCTTCCCTCCAATCTCCTACTAATAAACCTGAACTCTTTCTCCAATTAATCTTAGCAGATGAAATTATGCCAAATTCATCTACTACTGAAGATATTTTATTAACATCATCTTGGTTTCTAATAAAAACAACAATATTGTCTGCATATGCTGAAGTACACACAGGTTTAACATTATCATCAATTGTTAAACCTACCAATTCATTACGAAATCTGTTCAACAAAGGTTCAATAGCTAATGTATATAACATGCCCGATAAGGAGCAACCTTGTCTTATCCCTCGATTTACCTTAAAAGATGCACTTAAGCCACCATTGACCTTCAGAACACTCTCAATACCTCCATAAAGGGCTTTTACCATATTTAAAAAAACTGAAGAAAAATTATATTTGTGCTCCACTCGATCAAAAGCCTTCTCTTGATCCATTGAAAAAAGACCAAATTTAAAACCAAACAATTCAGAAGTGTGAAGTAAATCTCTTATAAAAGATATATTATCAAAAATTGATCTGCCTGGAACACAATAGGACTGATCACTATGTATCACAAATTCCATTGCCTTCTTCAACCTATTTGCCAATGTTTTAGATAATGCCTTGTAGTCTGCACATAACAAAGCAACAGGTCTCCAGTTTGTTATATCTCTTAAATACCCTTTTTTTGGTAGCAACGTCAACACTGCTCTTCTGCAGCTCAACGGGAGCTGCTCTTCAGCAAAACTCCCATTAAACACTGCTAACATATCTGACCCCATTATGCTCCAAAATGTTTCATAAAATTCTATGGGGATTCCATCAAGTCCTGGAGCTTTACCATTTGCCATACTCATCAAAGCTGAGTAAACTTCAGGCAATGACAATGGTTGCTCAAGTACAGCATTTATTTCAGCTGACACGTGTGGAAGACCTTCAAAAAACTTATGTGTGACATTCATTTCTTCTTTATATTCAGAGGCATATAATGCTGAATAAAATTCCACAGTTCTCTTCCGTATTTCAGAAGGCTCCGTCAAATCATTCCCATCATCATCCCACAATGAATTAATTAATCTTCTTTGTCCGTTTTTTTTCTCAAGACCAAAAAAATAACTTGTTGGTGCATCCATCTTGTTAAAATTTTGAAAACGTGATCTCACTAGTGATCCTTGTCCCTTAATTCCAAGCAGCTCAGTTAAAACATCTTTTTTCTTTTTTATAGACTGCAAAAGGCTTTGATCTTGAGTTGATTCACTTAAAATCTGAAGGTCTATTATATCAGATTCAACATCTTCAATCAACTTAACAATATTTTTAGAGGCATTAAGAGTGTACTGTTTACAAAATTGTTGAATATTAACTTTGCCCACATCCCACCACTGTTGAATGGATTCAAAATGATTTACATTCATTTTCCACTGTTCCCAAAAGAACATAAAACCTTTTTTAAAACAATTATCATTTAACAACGAAACATTAAAATGCCAGTATGCACTTCTTACTTTAAGATAATTAATAAAAACCACTCCACATACCAATCCATGATCTGAAAAACTAACTGGAGTGATAACACATGATTTAAAAATCTGTGAATGATGCTTATAACAATATATTCTATCAATCCTAGCCATAGAAATACAGTTTTCCTTATAATGGGGCCAGTAGTACTGTCTAAAATCTCCATGCTTTTCACGCCATACATCTGCTAAATCAAATGTTTCCACAATTCTTAAAAGTTTATTTCTTGAAGCCATATGTGGTTCAACATGATTTCGGTTATTAATCGTACAATTAAAATCTCCAGCTAAAAAAAGAAAATCTGAATCACATCCTTCCAATGTACTAGCCAATTTTTCTAAAAACAACATTCTTTCTTTTGCAAAAAACAGGAGCATATACATTGATCAGAATTATAGTTTTTCTTTCATATTTTGCAGTAACTTTAATTAATCTTCCAGCAATAACTTCATCTACCTCATAAGATAAAGGTGCAAAAGATCTTGAAAAAAGAATGGCTACACCAGCACTAGTGGAGCTTTTATGACTCATTATAACAGTCCCATCCCATCCTCTTTGCCAATCAATTTCATTTTCTTTACATGAGTGGGTTTCCTGTATGAAAGATATATCAATATTTTTTAATTTTACTAATTCATAAAAATAATTTCTTTTCTTTGCATCACGTGCTCCATTTAAATTTAGTGAGGAAATCTTGAACTCAGCCATAAAAAGAAGTGTTATGACTACTAAGACAAACCTCACTCCAAAGCAAATCCATCTATTGTTGTGATCCTTCCAACTCATCTTTTTGCATTTGTGTTCTTGTCTTTTGTACTAATTTCTTAAGACGATAAATTTCAGTCTCAGCAAGACCATCTCCTCCCACATTTTTCATCACCTCCCTTGCAGATTCAATAAAATTAGCTAGATCTGGAAAAAAGTCATCAACAACCACATTTCTTTTTCCTTTTGTTACCTGTAAAAAACTGCGAAACTTATCCAAATCGTACCTCTCCGCCTTTCTTACATTTATTGTTGCTTAAGTAGAGATTCCTTTTTTCACTATCAGATTCTGATGAATATTCTGTCTCACTGCCAGCATCAGTTTTACTCATATCCTTCATCTCAGTTTTTTCTTTGACATGACCCTTCTTTAAATTCTTCTCACTCTGTCCACTACTTGTTGCTTTACGCTTTGTAGCTGGCAATTTAAAATTTTGTTCAGCTGTTTCCATTAATTCTTGCCCTGAAACAATGACTTCAAACTCTTTTACCATTTTTTCTGTAGCTTCGTCTTCTTTTTCTTGTGCATTAGATTCTACGTTATTCTCAATTCTGCTTTCATTATGCTGATTTTCAGGCACTTCGATTTCAGTTGTTGTATTGCTACTCTGAGTTTCTATCAAGACTGACTCTTTTTCTCTTTCCTTTTCAGTACAACCTCTCGCCAAATGTCCTTCAGTTTTACAAATGAAACACTTCATTGTTTCAGTTGTAGCAAATATTACGTAATCGAACCCGTCAATCTTAAACTTGAACGAAACATTCAACTCATCAACTCCTTGTTTTAACACCATGAACGCTTGTCGTCTGAACGATACAACATGCTTCAACAGCGGTGATTTACATCCTACCGGAATTTTTTTAATTGCCGAGACAAATTTTCCATAACGTGACAATTCGCGTTCTAAAACGTCATCTTTGATGAATGGCGGTACATTTGACAAAAGTATCTTCTTTGCCGGATTTACGAGGGGAAAAACCGGAGTATATGCATTTTTCACAACAATACCTTGTTCAACGATCTTATTCACCTTATCTACTGAATCCAAGAAAAGAACCATCGCGCTATTCATTCTAGAAGCTGATCTTATACTTTCATGCCCGATCACCTGTCCAACCGCAAGACTGGACTCTTCCACAGAACAGTCACTCCCGACCGGCACTTTAATTCCATGCCGTCGGGTCAGCTGTTCTAACCCTACTCCCTCCTTCACACCGGCCATAATGGCCAGTATCAAAAAATAAACTACTCCTCTAACCCTTACACTTTTACCATATAAATAAATAAATATGTAAATAAAAAAAAGTCAAAACAAAACGTGAAAGTTGGGAAAACACACAGTCGCTCTCACAGCCACGCTCCACAAATGCCCACACATGCGCACGAGAGAGAGAGAGAGAGAGAGAGAGAGAGAGAGAGAGAGAGAGAGAGAGAGACACCCTGAACCCTGCAAATTAAGAAAACATCTTCATCAATTTGACAACCCTCGCAACACAACCAAATACTTGTAACAAAACCAAATACAGAAACACGCAGCAAATAGGCCCAATACCACATTAGAAATGTTTAAGAGAACTGCAAAAGTGAAGAACCTGGCACATGTTTATCATTGTTTGCTCTGAAAGGTGAAATTTTGTTTATTTTAACATCTTGATCATATAATTCCTTAACTTTTTTATGTATATTATTAGCCTAATTAAGCGGGCAAAATTGCTAACTAACTTTCACAACTTCATTTAAGAAATAACCATTGTTGGTGTTCTAACCACTTTAAGTTATCAAGTGAACGCTTCAAAGTGCATTTTCACAAATAGCCATAAGCTTTGCTTTGCATTCACTGATGTTACATTTGACCGCTTCAGTCGGCAGACAATGAAAGAAAAACAATTTAGGCCTAGATAAAATACGTAATGTTCACCAATGCAAATTTAGTACTTATGAATTTATGTGCCTTTCTCGTTTATAACAAATTCAAGCAGGATGAATGTCAAGTCTATTAGCTTGTGCTTATATTTACACTTAGCTAAGTACTACACCATATTTGAGATATGAAACATTTAACAGGTGTGCAGCATTATTTATATAATATAAATCATGTGTTATATTACCAGAAATGGTTTACTTTGCATCGTAGCAATAAAAGCAGTAGCCTATTTCAGGCTAGGCTACATACCCCATGGGCGTAGGTTAGGGGGGGACGCTAGGTACTAGTCCCTATCAAAATTTTGAGATGACAAATTTGTCCCCAGCAGTATTTAGCAAGCTCTATTTATTTAAACCTCTATTTTTATCTTTGCACTGCTATTTGGATCGATTCTAACGGCCACGATGACAGTACAAGTCAAATTACTGCTGTAATTTGATTGGCGGCGGGGTATTTGACAGGCTACACGCGCGGGCCGGGACTACTTTTGTGCTTGCACTAGCAGCGAGCGATGATGATGTTGACGACGCCGACAGTAAGTTACCAGGGCTGTCTCTCTGCCACATACAACGGCCAGAGTAAAAACATTTCAATATTCCGTGTTTTTTTTTTTTGCCCCCTTTTTTTTTACATGGTAGAGATGCCTTATGCAAAAGGGACATAAGAAGCTTTTTCATAAAGCAGAGTCAGAGTGTAAGTAAGCAAAATAACTAGCTAGCCACACAAATAAACTAGCAGTAGTAAATGACCAGGCTTTCAAATGCAGATTCTACTGTGGAAAATAGTATTAACTGCTGATAGTATGTGTTACCCAGGATGAATGCTATGTTAGCAAGTAACTGAATGTCAATTTAGAATCTTGCAGTCAACATAAACGTGAGTCTAGTGGAGGGTAAATAGTGTTTATAATAGAAAAATGTTATTATATTTATTTATTTAGATTTGTTTCCTTGTGGCAGAGTATTTTTTGTTAGTGTATACTAATGTACATAATAATTTATGTTAATAAATGTTTGCTTGTTCAGCATTAAACAGTCTCAGGTGTTTTATTTATTTATTTATTTTTTTGAGAGTGCATTTTTGAGATTATACAGTTGTACTAGCTCTTTAGGGACAGTATACAGGATGGTATAACGGGGTCAGGGCACATTATAATAAGATGAAGTAGATTCACGTCTGTATTGTGATATTCTGTATTGCCAACAGTCTGAAATAAAGGGGGGGGGGGGGGGTGTATGGGGGTGTCCCCACAAAAGCTGAGACCAAACCTACGCCCATGAGTCAAGGGCAAAAATATCGGCACCCTTGGTAAATATGAACAAATAAGACTGGGAAAATTAATCTGTATTGTTAATCCTTTTGATCTTTAAAAAAAAAAAAAAAAAAAAATCACAAAAACCTAACCTTGCATTGGATAATAAGAATTTAAAATGATGGGAAATATAGTTACGGAATAAATGTTTTTCTCAAATAAATGTTGGACACAATAATTGGCACCCCTAGAAGTTCTTATGAGTAAAATATATACATATATTACTATTCATTTTCACAATTTTGAGCACTCAAGGGTGATTATGAACATGAAATTATCCAGCCATGGATAAAAGAAATATAAATAGGATGGAAAACAAAGCCAAAAATCCCTTAATCATCCATCACAGTGAGAAAAACCAAAGCATATGTTTCTGATGTGCAACAAAAGATAATTGAAATTAGTGAATTAGTGAAGTGGTTTGAAGAAAAGAGGTAGAGCAGTGAAAATTCCCATTTCAACCATCAAGACAATAATTAAGGGGTTCCAATCAACATACAATTTTATGAATCTGCCTGGAAGAGGACATGTCTATATTGTCCTAATGCATGGTGAGGAGGAGAGTTTGAGTGGCCAAAGACTCAAGGATCACAGCTGGAGAATCCCATAAAATAGTTGAGTCTAATGGTCAGAAAACCTTAAATAAATGTGTCAAACAGCACCTACATCACGACATGTTGTTTGGGAGGGTTTTAAGAAAAATGATCCTAGCTCATCCAAAAACAATTCCCAGCATATCCAGTTATCAGACACGACAGGAACTTCAAACGGGACTGGCTTCTATGGTCAGATGAAACTAAAAAATGCTTTTTGAGCAGCAAACACTCAAGATGGGTTTGGTGTACACAGGGATAAAAAGTACCCCATGTGTACAATGAAATATACTGCTGTATTTTTAATGTTGTGAGCCTATATTTCTGCTGGAGGTCCTTGCATCTTCTTTAAAAACATAGCATCTTTGATTTTATCAAATACCAACAGATAAAAAAAAATAAAAAGGGACTGACTCTGCTGGAAATTTTATAATGGGCCATATTTGGATCTTAAAACTTTACACTAATCCAAATACAAACCTAAAAAAAGAAAAAAGAAAACCTGGGAATCTTAAGGATCTGGAGAGATTCTGTATGAAGGAATGGTCTCTGATCTCTTATCATGATCTTTAACTTTTAATTTTTTTTTTCATAATGATGCCCCCCCCCCCCCCATTTTAAATTATTATCCAATGAAAGGTTAGATTTTTGTGATTTTTTTAAGATGAAAGATCAGCAGGATTAAAAATGCAGATACATTTTCACAGCCTTCTCTGATTATATTTACCAAGGGTGCCGATATTTTTGGCCATGGCTGTACATGTATTCTAAATGTCAATATCCTTATGTAACTTAGGCCTAATATTTGTCACGCTTACATTTTTTTCATTTATATATTAACATTCCTTTAATAAAACAGCATGCATTTTTGTCACGCACATACTTTGATATTCATTAACTGTCCTTTATTTTGATAAAGGACCATGTGGGGAAAATATATATGTTCCCTAATTAAGAAAGTGTTGTGTAATTTATGAATTATTTCCTTTATTTTCGTAGAATATTATATGAGCTCCCATTATTTAGGCCTAACTAAAACAAGAAATGTATCAATTAAACTTGCCATGATTTAGCTAAATCATTGAAACAATGGATTAATGAAACGTCCTCTGTTTAAACTTAAGTTCTCTTATTATAATCATGCTGATGTGATGACTGATAGCTTACTGTGTAAGTTTATATACTGCTGTGATCTATTTCAGGCTTTCTGAATAATACCATTTTCAAAATAAATGTATTCTAATAACATTTTAGAAATTGCATTCTCAATGAGAACATCTCATAAATTCAGCCCAGTGCAGGTCAGAAATCATCAAAACTAATTTAAATGTCATCAGTGTTCATTGTGACTGTTATGTTAGTTAAAGGGGTCATATGATGCAATTTAATTTTTTCCTTTTGCTTCAGAGTGTTACAAGCTCTTAATGCATAAAGAAGACCTATAAAGTTGCAAAGACTAAAGTTTCAAATCCAAAGAGATAACCTTTATAAAAGTTAAGACTTGTCTGCACCCTCCTAAAACGGCTCATTTAAACACGCCTCCACATGTCTACATCACGATGTGGGAAGATTTGCATAACACCACCCAAATGTTCAGGCAAAAAAAGAAGGCATACCTTTTATTTTCGCTGTTGCCACCGGCACAATGTCATGGAAATGCTGTGTGTTCCATTGTGAAAGCATAAGAGGATGATATCCACTTCATCATGCCTAGAGCTAATGCAAGCTTGTCGCTGAGGAAATACATCAACTTCGCACTGTGGATCGCCGGATCGGCTTTCACCATGGATGAAGTGGAGTACAGCCCGGGGTTGTCACATGTGGTTGCCGAAAGCCCCCGGCCTCTTCTTTGTTGAATCCGCTGGCCGTTCCTCATTCAAGTCACTGGCAGTTCTTAACTCTAGCCCCCGGCCGTTCCTCACTCAAGCTGCCAGCCATTTCTCGACTCTAGCCGATCACAAATGCAGACATGGTTTTATGTTTACGTGGCGCAATATGAAATGAAACGCTTAAAACCTTAACACAACAACAACAAAACAGTATAAGTCAGTATAATCAGTAATTATGTCCCCATTGTATGCAACAAATGCCTCGTTTCTAGAGGGTTTTATAGTTGTTGTTTTTTTTTTTTTTTTTTACTGTGCGCCAGTGTTCTGAATGGGACACACATCACAGTATAGTGAAGAGCACAACATTTCCCTCACATTCTTGAGGCATCCGGCCAGTCACGATGCACTGGATATCTGGCCAATCACCTCGCTTTTAAGAATGATGAATTTTGATGAGTAAAAAAACGACGTGTTTCAGAAAGGCGGGGCATTGAATAGAATCAATAATGTACAGTATGCGGAACATAATTAGTTTTTTGAGCCTTATAGTTTCACATAACTTGTGTGGCTATCTGCTCTGAGAGTGCAAGATGGGGTTGTTCGGCAACGTTCGAGATGTAACAAGGGGTTACATAATTTATTCTTATTTGTCTATTTTTTTCTTCATTATAAAGCTTTTTTTGTATCATTCAATGTTTAAATAATTAACTTTGTTATGCAATGTGAAATGTGAAATGTGAAACTAAAATCTTTTTCACAGTCTATAGCATTTTATAATTATTTGTACAATTTAACTTGACCCTTATATCTTTATTTAATGCATAAGCGATTATTTTTATATATATATATATATATATATATATATATATATATATATATATATAAACTATGACAAGAACACTAATGCTCAACGAATAGGAGTGGCAGGCCATTTTAAAATCCCTAAAAGCCTTCAAATTACAGTTTACAACTGCACCTATCTCGGATGTAGATAGATTTATTTTAATGCGGATCTCATGGTGTTAACCCAAAATAAATGTGTTCTATTTATATTACAGTAAGTGTTTGTGCGGAAAAGTATTAATGTGCATGCATGACTGGGAGGTGCCTGCATGATCACTTGAAAAAGGAACCAATTCAAAATGAAAGCAAATACTCTTTGATTATATAATTTGAATGCAGGTTTCATTTCTTTCTTAAAGTGCGTCCAATACGCTACTAGACATCGCTTTTAAAGTTTTAAAGGATTTATACATGTTTGCATAAATTCTGCTCTCAGAACAGAGAGTCCATAACAGAGGGATGTCACATCCTTGACATAGCTTTTTCCTCTGAAACACAAAACTTAAAATTTAAATATAATTTATATTTAATGTTTTGTGTATGGTCAACCTTTATCCATTCTGCAGATATTGTTGCTGATTTGTCCATTGTAAATTACAGATACAAAATATATTGTCTCCTAAAAACTCAGGGCCCGTATTCATAAAGAGTCTAAGAATCCTCTCAGAAAACTCTTAATTTAGCTTAAAAACTTGTGTAGGATTCTTAGCTTAGATCTGAAAGCAACTCAGAGTAAGGAAAATACAAAAACTTAGTGAGGAGGCGCGGTTGACCCCGTTGCCATGTATGACACAATCTTTTGAAGACTGTGATTGGTTGGTTGTCCAAGAAGGGAAAAAAAGAGTGATTTTAAGTATAGGGTCTATTCTAATTCTCGCAGTAATTTTTCCTATTTGACTGTTCTCTCTCTCTCACACACACACACACACACACACACACACACACACACACATTATATGTGTCCATATAAATCTCTCTTTCCAATTACAGTGATATTTGTCCTATTTAAGGTGTGGTTTGAATGTTGGTTTTAATAGCGGGCCGGATGAGGGGGGGGGGGGGGGGGTGCGGGGGGTAGAATGGAAGTCACTGTGAACCAGCAACTGTTTAGTTTACCACCTTCTTTCAAAATAAAGTTTATCTTTAGCAGAAGAAGAAAACGTGCGTGCAATGGTGTGCTGTGATTGGTTGATCATATATATCACATTCTGCAGAGAAAGGAAACTGGCATTTGTCGCAGTTTGGAAAAACATGAGCTAATAACTTGGCAAGTTATTGCATTTTGCATAAAATTGAAAATTTACTTTTCAATACCGACCTGGTACAATACAGGTTAAATTCATAAACACTGAGTGTTTGCACACGGAAGACAAACGGGCTTTTCATTCATCTCACTTTGCAATAATAAAAATAAGTGTCACAATGCAGATAATTTTAGATTATTATGGTGTTCTGATGGTGATCTTATATAGTCTTATATTTCTATATTTTTTTCATAATGAACTGGGCCCGTATTCATAAAGATTCTAAGAATCCTCTGAGAAAACTCTTAATTTAGCTTAAAAACTTTTACGTAGGAGTCTTAGCTTAAGAGCGATTGGGGACCGATCTGAGAGCAACTCTGAGTAAGGAAAAGACAAAAACTTTAATCTTACTGAGGAGGCGGGGTTGACCCCATTGCTATGTATGACACAATCTTTTGAAGACTGTGATTGGTTGGTTGTCCAAGAAGGAAAAAAAAAGTGTGATTTTAATTATAGGTTTAATAAGTGTGATTTTGTTTAATCCCCTACATTGGTGATGGTTGCATGAATATATATTTTTATTTTTATTTTATTTTATTTGGATTAATGTCTTGTATGGTGGTTTATTTTTCTTTTATAGTACGGATAATATGAATCTCTCAGTCTGTGAGGACTTACAGTTGTGTTTGTTAGCCTATTTTGTTTTGTTGAAAAAAAAAAAAAATACATAAAAATAAAATAAAACTATAGGGTCTATTCTAATTCTCACTTTGAATTTACATGTGTAATTTTTCCTATTTTACCGTTTTCTCTCTTTCTCTCTCTCTCTCACACACACACACACACACACACACATACACACATTATATGTGTATATAAATCCTTTTTTATTTACCGTGCTTTTAATTTCCTATAAGGTATTTGATTGACTTGGAGTTAAGCAATGGAATGATTCATTTATAAGTCTTTTTGAGTTCATTCTGGTCCATATATATGTACAAAATAAGTTTCTTTGCCATTCTCTGGCAAAGGACTTTTCTGTGAAGACAGAGGTTTAAAGCCCTTCCCCCCCTTAGGAATTTCAGTCTGGTTCTGCTGGGTGGGGGAAGTCAATGCAAGTATTTAACTTGATCTCCTAGGTTTACATGTGATGTCCAGCATTGCATTTCAATTACGAACAATAAATTTGACAATATCTTCTTCAAATTAAAATTGTCAATAATTGTTCTATTGGTGTTAATGTTGAAAGCTGTTGTGTGAACAAGTTGGTTGGTTGGTTATCTTGCTTGGTTCTTGTGGCACTAGAACTGATTTATGACTTCCTGAGGAGTTCGGCTCTCGTGTTTCAATGCATACAGCTTTGATAGACTCTTTAATTTGTCTGGTTCGACTCATTTCTGTTACATGGGAGAGTGTAGCACAAACTATTAACGGTTCATTCCCCCTGCTTGTGCACACCTATAAGCCTGCTATATTCATAAATGCAGTTTTTTGAGCCTGCTAGGTGGGAATGTCCAGTGGAAACTCAATGAACTGTGACACAATAAGATGTTCTGAATGTGCTGTAATTGTGTGTGTGATCACTCTGCTAACAGAAGGTTAAGACAGACCCAAATCATCACTATTGCATTTTCCCAGTTGCCAAATATCGTAATGTAGTGATTAATTTCTGGCACTATGGCATTTCTGTGCTGTGTCGGAGATGTTAGCATGTCTCTAAAAAGAGTCACAAACATGATCCCTGCACGATCTAATCTATAGCGTCTCATTAACTCACTTTCATCCATTGTCTGCAACACATTTCTTTCTGCCATTTTCTCCTCCGCTAAAGAAACTCTTAAGCCTCTTAAAAGTCCTCGTCTGTGCTCCTAACAAGTTTGACCTTAATACCTCTTTTAAGGGTTAAGATGCTTTCTGAATTACTTTTTTCTTTACTGGGATTTTTTCTTTAATTTTAAGAGTAAACGCCCACATTTTCTAAGAATTTTCTTAGAATTTTGTCACTAGGAGCTACTTTTTGCATTAAGATTCTTTATGAATACGTGCCCTGGACTGGCAGTGAGCAAACTGCTTTTTGCTGCTGCTTTTGATGAATAGCCTACAACAAAACTAACTTATAGCACCGATGATAACAGCACTATTTATTTACATAAAAATTTAACAAAAACATTTTTGGTGTAATAATACACAAATTTACAAAAGTTGTTTCTTAAATATAAACCAAAGCGTGATCATACATTATTAACGTCTTACTGGAATTATTAGCCCTTAATGGATCCAGTCTTACATGTATTCTGTAGCTTATTGTGAATATAAACCATCGGAGTTGGATACGGCGAAGCCAAACTGTACCTGATTTTAGAGCTTTGCTTTTTTGCCCGATTTTTTTCAACGTTTCCCTGTTCTCGCAGACAAGACGACAAGCACATCCTTTTTGTTTTCTCTATTTTACAAAAGCACAATGTTTTGTTAAAACTGTGAGTATATACAATAAGGGTAGATGATGTACAGTTCTGAATTAGGTTTTACTCTTCTCTGTATGAGCAAAAATTATGCTGCAGCCTACTTGTTTCCACTGAAGAACAAAATTAAGTGATTGTGCTGGCGCCTCATGCATTAAGCACACTTCAACTTCCACTATCCACACAAATGCTTAGATATACACCTAACAGCACACTTTTACTTAGGTTAAATGTTTAAACTAAAATTGTAATATGCTTTAAGTGTTTAATATTAGCATATTTTATTTTAAGCAAGCTGTGATGATTTGAGAATTCTGAATTGATCAAATGTGATCAACTCAACTGTCTGCTGGCATCCATTTGGTCACCACCTAAAAACAACAACAACAGTAAAAAAAAAAAAAAAAAAAAAAAAAAATATATATATATATATATATATATATATATATATATATATATATATATATATATATATATATAGGTGTATATATGCATGTACAGTTCTCTCTCCACCTTCTATATCACGACTTAGGTGCCCTTGAGCAAGGCATCGAACCCCCAACTGCTCCCCGGGCGCCACAGCGTAAATGGCTGCCCACTGTTCCGGGTGTGTGCTCACAGTGTGTGTGTGTGTTCACTGCTCTGTGTGTGTGCACTTCGGATGGGTTAAATGCAGAGCACAAATTCTGAGTATGGGATCACCATACTTGGCTGAATGTCATGTCACTTTCACTTTTATAGGTTATAGGTTTGAGGCCCATGCAGGTCTATACCATATTTATGCATTTGGAAATGAATGTTGTGAATCAGGGCTTGTTTTATAATTAAATGAGAAAATGCTTAATTTGTATTTTGTCTAATTATTTTTTTCTTCTGTTTTTTTTTTTTTTTTTTTCATTTTACAGATTCCCCCAATCTCTCACATACCCAAACTCTGTACGCTAAACTGTATAATATTCAGTATCATTATTAGTAGTAGTAGCAATATTTAAATACCTAGCCTTAAGTATGAGAAACACTAATGCTGGTCGAAGCATATGCCATTAAATCTAAGACCTTGTCCTGTAGTCATAAACAGAATTTATTCTGAATCTTCTGAGTAATTAATGAAATAGGGTCAGCGATGACAGCTTTTGGTGTAATTACTCAGGCTCAAACATGCCCATGTAGGCAACACTCCCAAAAGGATGTGAGCCGTGGAGGGCTGAAGGAGAAGGTCGGCAGCTTGTAGAGACACCCTCACTTCTCCTCTCTGCTTCCTTGTCTCTGTTCTTTTCTCTCATCTCCCCAGAGAGCCCACCTTAGTATCACTGTCCTTAATGATTGAGAGCACTGCCATGCTGACTCTTTGAGTCAGAGCTGCCACATGAATACTCACCATTTACCCCTCTGCTGCATTTTCCACTTAGCTGGGAGAGAATGGTGTTAATGCTTGGGGTCTTAAGTGCTTTGGAAAAGTTTCATGAAGTGGGATCTGTTTTGAGACAAGAGGCTTAAATGTTAACAGTATTTTGGCTTTGGACAACTACAAAATGTAACATAAAGTGCCATGTTATGTGTATGAGACACTGGTACCATGGTAGAAGGTTACACTGTTTTTTGTATTTTTATCATCATTATATATATATATATATATATATATATATATATAATGATGATAAAAAAAAAAAAAAAAAAAAAAAAAACAACATACATATATATGTATATATATATATATATATATATATATATATGTATGTTGTTTTTTTTTTTTATCATCATTATATATATATATATATATATATATATATATAATGATGATAAAAAAAAAAAAAAAAAAAAAAACAACATACATATATATATATATATATATATATATATATATATATATATATATATATATATATATATATATATATATATATATATATATATACATTTTTCAGTTTACCATGATAAAACCATCTATTACCACTGTGGTATTGTCAAAGTTAAGATGCTATGCTGATTCAGGACCACAAGTACCGACCTCCCCATCAACCTCTAGAACCAACCTGGTGAGCAGTTGCATTTATTATTTCGTTTCGTATTATTCCAAGGAGCTTGCTGACACCCTTTCTCTATCTTTGGTCTTTTATTTGCACTTGAAATTGATTTTGTACCATAGTTAATTAGTGTCAGCCTAAGATTTTTTGACTGGATGGTGTGCAGTTTGGCTCTGAGAGACTGTCAAGGAAACACAGGAAGCTTTCACTCAGAGCTGCTCAGTCAGTGATATGTTTCTAAAGACTGAATACAGTTGCCTGAAATTTGGAAAATAAACAAATGCAAGTTGCTTGCTGATCTTTCGTAATGTGAGTTATCACTTAAAATAGTCAAATAGTTTAATTATACAAATGTGTCAGATATGAAATATGCACAAATGGCCTGCAAAAGTCCTGAAACAGGAATTAGAATCTTAGCAATCAACCACTGGCTTTCCAAGTACACATTTCTGACATTCCAGTGGCATAATTGTATAGTCTATAGTAGATTAGAGTAGAATAAGCAGTCAGCGTGTCAACAAAACAAGTAGAAAAAAAAAATAACATTACCTGTGAACATTACCATTTTGACCAGTACAGCTCAGATATGATTTTATTAATATATATATATATATATATATATATATATATATATATATATATATATATATATATATATATATATATATATATATATATATATATTATATTATATACTCTAAAATGTGCAGTTTTACTGTATTGGGGGATCTGGGGGGTCCAAAAACCAGTCAGTATCTGGTGTGCCACACATGTCCTTCGCATAGGGTTGTTGATTGTGTCTGTGGAATGTTGGTCCACTACTCTTCAATGGCTGTACGAAGTTGCTGGATATTGGCAGGAACTGGAACACACTGTCTTATACGCCGATTCAGAGCATCCCAAACATACTCAATGAGTGACATGTCCAGTGAGTATGCTGGCCATGAAAGAACTG
Organism: Carassius gibelio; assembly: GCF_023724105.1. Classification (NCBI taxonomy): domain Eukaryota; kingdom Metazoa; phylum Chordata; class Actinopteri; order Cypriniformes; family Cyprinidae; genus Carassius; species Carassius gibelio. The sequence continues at coordinate 24,643,049 of NC_068413.1, read as the reverse complement.
GGATGTTTTCAGCTTCCAGGAACTGTGCACAGATCCTTGCAACATGGGGCTGTGCATTATCATGAATGGCACAACATTGGGCCTCAAGATCTCATCACGGTTTCTCTGTGCATTCAAAATGCCATCAATAAAATGCACCTGTGTTCATTATCCATAACATATGCATGCCATTATCATAACCCCACCACCACCATGGGCCACTCGATCCAAAACATTGACATCAGCAACCTGCTCACCCCCACAACGCTATGCACGCTGTCTGTCATCTGCCCTGTACAGTGAAAACTGAGATTCATCCATGAAGAGAACACCTCTCCAAAGTGCCAGACACCATCGAATGTGAGCATTTGCCCACTTAAGTCAGTTACGATGACGAACTGCAGTCAGGCCGAGACCCCGATGAGGACTATGAGCATGCAGACGAGCTTCACTGAGATGGTTTCTGACAGTTTGAGCAGAAGTTCTTTGGTTATGCAAACCTATTGTTGCTGCAGCTGTCCGGGTGGCTGGTCTCAGACGATCTTGGAGGTGAAGATGCTGGATGTGGAGGTCCTTGGCTGGTGTGGTTACATGTGGTCTGTGGTTGTGAGGACGGTTGGATGTACTGCCAAATTATCTGAAATACCTTTGGATACGGCTTATGGTAGATAAATGAACATTCAATTAATGGGCAACAGCTCTGGTGGACAGTAGGAAATGCATGTGCATTTCTCAGTGCATGCGTGTTCTAAGTCAGAACCCTGGGTCCTATATCAGCAGCATCATGATACTTCTGTGAATGACTGCCGAGGCTGACTGGAGGAGAACCACACGTCACATGGACTATTTAATGATGTCCTTAATAGGATCAGAAAACTCTAGGATTTCATAAAAAATCATTTGTTATCCAAAGATGAATGAAGGCTTGACAGATTTTCAATGACATGAGGGTGATTAGATGACAAACTAAAAACTAATTACAAAATGGAACAAAACAATATCCTGTCCGTTTTTCAGACACATTAAAGAATTTAAATATTTAAAGTGAGGTACTTTGTAAAAAATAAAAATGGGTTTGGGTTATTGGGAGGAGGATGTCTGAAGGATAATTGTGGGTATTGCCATTGACGATAACTCTCTACACACATACTGTACATGTACACTCATTTTGGCAGATAAAACTTGAATTTGAATTGGACACATCTGTATTGACGAGTATGGGGTTTTTGCACTCTGCAGATAATCGATGAGGAAGACACACAGTTTATGACAAACTGCCCTCCAGCAGTGACAGAAAGCACCCCACGCAGGAGGACCAGGATACAGGTGTTCTGGACTGCACCCCCATCAGGCAGTGACTGTGTACTGTTGAAGTAAGTGTCATAACTATCCTCACAGTTCTAACCAGAGTAGTATTTTAGGGGTAGCCCATGGATCTATGATTTTCATAGTAACTGTCACAATTTGGTGCGAGAGAGAAGCACGCACAGGAGGAACCCAGAACAGGAGGAGTCAGGCGGGACACAGGCCCAGTGGTGTATAAAGTACCTGAAAGTCATACTCAAGTAAAAGTACAGATATCTTACCAGAAAATGACTTTGGTAGAAGTTAAAGTCACCGTTTAGAATATTACTTGAGTAAAAGTATCAAACTATGTGATATTTATTGTACTTAAGTACAAAGCGTATTTTTTTAATCTTAAATGTACTGTATTGAAGTAGTATTGTAGTATTGAAAATAAATGCAAAATTGATAAAAGCATATATATATATATATATATATATATATATATATATATATATATATATATATATATATATATATATAATTTTCAGACACAGCTTGACTAGCAAGATTGTGTTCAGTTTTAACTTTCTCTCCATTTTGCATTTTTGGGTAAGAATACAAAGCACTTCTTAAACACTGTCAATTGCTCAGAGAAGCAAAACATTGCTGTGATCTGTTTGGAACTATTTACATTAGCAATATTGAGAAAAAAACAAGCAATATTATTTCTAAAATGTAAGTAATTTATTGCTTTACTGACCTTGTATAAAATGTCTGTGAAATGTGTTGGTCACAATCTTTAGCTGGAGTGCCCATGAGCTTTATTAGAGGGCAGTCCATGCCAGACTCTTGCCACTTCACCCTGGACTCCATTTCCCATAATCCTTTGCCCGGACTCATTAATTGCAATCACCTGTCTCTCATCACCTCATCAGTCTCACACTATAAGAACAGCAAACACATGCTTACATTGCTGGTGATTGAATGTTTAGTCCTTCTGTGGTTCCACGTTTTGCCTTTTTTGTGTTTTGATTGATTGCTGCCTGCCCTGATCATTGCCCGTCTTTTTGGATGCATTATTTTGTAGGTGCCTTGGATGTTATTGTTTACTGGTATATGACCCTTCTTGTCCTGACTACGTTCTTTTAATGAAGCCTGCTTTTGGATCCCCACTTCACTGACTACCTTTACATGCAGCCAATAACCCGTTCAAAACCGGAATATTAGCAATAACCCGGTCGCGCACGGCCATGTAAACACCGGCAAAAACCAGGATATTATACCTGGGGTACCCCTTTTCTAACCCGAATATTTGGTCTTGTAAACGCGTTTCGGCATATCCCCATCAAAATGTATGTTCTGTGCATGTTCTATTCGCAAGGAATCTTGGTCTTTTGAGTAGAGACGCCGCATAAAAAAACGGAAGTGACGCAAATTGCATCTTAATGCTAACCGTGCGTCACCGTTTACATAGGGATATTGGCGACTGATTACACATTACATGTATACAGGAGTAACTCTCTCTGCTCACGCATGTAAACGGGTTATCCCGAATGTTTCAGAAACCCAAATAGTGACCTTAACCCAACCATAACCCGAATTCTAACAGCTTGTAAACGTAGTCATTGTCACAATGCCTCTATCGTTACAGTGTTCGTGCAACTGCAGAAAAATGGTGCTCTTTGTGTGATATAGTTAAGTTAACTAGGCCTACATTAAATTATGTAGCCCAGATATAAAAAGCATACAGAAGCATTTTTGCCATTTGCAATTTAGAATGCCTGGAATTTTGAGTTTTAATAGACTAATAAATCAATGTATGTGTACACTTTGTATGATTTGGTGATATAGCTTACTTGATAATGTCAGATTGCACATCATTAAAACAACACTTCACATTATTATCCCAGACAATGCTGTATATTGCAAACTCCTGACTTGAGTGGGAAATTAAATAATCCACGGCATTGTTGGATGCATTTGGACGTGCATTTGTTTGCACATGAGCAAAGGAGCTTTTTAGGAGTCTGACTTGCAAATGCCAGACCACTGATTCGTCAAACCTGCTTTCCTGCAGTCGGTGTTCTTCTGACTATTTTGTAGTAAGTAACAAATATACTTAGGGGAAATGTATCGGAGTAAAAACTGTAGTGGAGTAAAAGTAAAAGTTGGCTGAAATATAAAAACTCAAGAAAAGTGTGTAACAAAGTATTTTTACTTCATTATAACACCACTGCCCAGGCCACAGCCATGATGGCGGCCCACAGTGGAGCCGACGGAGGGAGAAGCCATGGTGGAAAAAGGGCCAATGACTCCAGGGGGCCGACCAACGGCAGTGGAGCCAGGGCGACACAGAGGATCCAGAGGGCCAAGACAGTGCAGATGGCACCAGCGAACAAGGCAGGGATCCGGTAGGCAGTGGTGGAGCACGGTGGGCTTAGGGCAAGCAGAGAGGCTGCCAGAAGACAGTGGGGGAGGAGGCTGGAGCGGGTGAACATTTTCGAGGAGTGGGCAATGGAGAGCACATTCTAGGAGCAGGCACTGGAGAGCACATTCTAGGAGCAGGCACTGGAGGACACCTTCCAGGAGCAGGCCCTGGAGGATCAACAAAACCAAGGATGAAGGAGGGCTGGACGGAACCAGTGGAGACGACGGAGAGAAGAGAGGGGCAGTTCAATTTCCAGTTCAGACTCCCAGTCTATGAGATCCTCCTCCTCATTTTGGTCCTTTTGCCGCATCATATTTAGTACACCCTCAGAGCAGGGGGCGGAGCTCCTCTCCGCGCTCACACCATACGTAGCTTTCTCCCTCATGCCAGGCGATGTTGCTGGCTCACAAACCTGGACTGACATCATGGCCTCTGGCTCCGTAGCGATCCTCAGCTCTGTCGATCCATGTGGCGATGGCTCGTCGGTGGCAAGTCCGTGAAATTACCCTAAGGACCATCTCCGGACAAACATCGTCATTCAGACTGGTCTTGTAGAAAGTGCGGAGGCAGTAGTCCAGGCAGTGGGTATGGTTGCAGATTTCCACGAATAGTCTTGTATGATCCTCGAGGAAAAGAATCCTCTGCTCCAGTCGGAGGAGGAAGATGCCAGGATCATTCATAGAATAAAACAATAACTGACAAAAGGAAAACAAAATGCAGGGAAACTTTACTTTTTCAAAGTCCGGTCTTCTGTTACAGTGTAGTGCGAGAGAGAAAGCACGTACACAAGGCAGAGAATGATGCAAAGTCTTTAATAATCCACATACGGGTAATCCATATGGTGAAGGCAGAAACACACATCACATCGATGAGACCGGACTACCAAACACTGAACAGAATGGAACTTATAAGGGGAACGTTAAAGAGTGTCATTGACAAGACACACCTGAACATAATGACACAATTAACACGAGACAGAAACTAGGTCACACAGAGAACATGAGGAATTAAAATGCAACATAATGAGTTCAGGGGCATGACAGTATTAGAACAAATTGTTTTTCGTAAAACAATTTTCAAATATTTGATCTCTTGGTATTGAATATCAATTGAAGAACAATCTTATTGTTCAGCTCAGCTGTAAGCTTTAAGGTCCTGGACCTAACGTTATTTTTCTTTTATTGATGGTCAATTGGCAGCTAGTTATTGTTTACATTATCATGACAGTGTTTGTTGCTGCATAAAAGCTTTTGAATCAAAATAAAGACACAGTTGTGTTGAAATAAAGTTGAATTTGTGTTTTATATATTTTGGTTAAGTTTGTTTCCTATACCAGCTGTAAAAAATTGTCTAGTAAATCTGTTATTGATTTTAGTCTTATTTTAGTCGACTAAAATACCAAGCAATTTTAGTCAACTAAAATACCAAGCAATTTTAGTCGACTAAAATAAGACTAAAATTAAAACAAATCAGATGACTAAAACTTGACTAAAACTAAAAAGAATTATAGTCAAAAGACTAAGACTAAAACTAAATTAAAATTTTGTGTCAAAATTAACACTGGTTGAAACCAATATGTCATAAACAAGATATTTTTGTTAAAAAAAAAATCATGATGTTGTTTGCATCAAAACATTTTTATCATTTTTATTTTCCTTTTTATTAATCTTTTGAGCGGTTCAGTCCCACATATGGGATTCATATTTCCGTGACCCTGGGGGTACGGTCTCACATACGGGATTTAGAACGTTTGGTGACGTCACATAAAAAAACTCACTCTGGGGGGACCGCTAGAATATTTTAAACTCACAACTGAAAGGGTTAACTCTGAGTCAATAGAATTGGTTTTGTAATCAGTCTTAGTCTGTATGAATTAGACAGTGGGGATCATCAATAGACATTAATGACAGGGTACAGGTATGTAGGCAGGAAGTTAGATATTATGTCTGATCCATGATTCACAATCTTTTCAGATGGAATACTATTCTAAAAATAAGTTGTCTCATAACATTAGATTGCTGTCTGTAATGGAGGGGCTTGAGACTAGGTTTGAGCTCAAAGTTCCTCCTCTGGACATAAGCTATGGACAGGGAGAAAAAAAAAGTGAGTGTGTGTGTTTCAGTGGTTGGCAAATAAAAAATGCAGTAAGAGAAAAGACAGGCGGAGTGCGGAGGACATGAAAAAGTGCAATATCAAACAATTTAAGACATGGAAACATCAAACCAGCATGAGCGATGGAGAGGGTGCACTTGAGGCAGAAGGAGAGGTGGGGGGCAGGGCAGAAGAGGTGAAGAGTTGGTAATGAGTAGAGATCCATGGCGAGGTTGCTGAACTCAGAGCTTTGCCATGAGTAAATTCTAGAGGGGATGCTGAGAGCAGAAATGTGCCATGAAATCCAAACTTTCTCTTTCTCCTATTTACTCCAAACAGTCTTCCAAGAAAAAGCAAAATACTAAAAAAGTAACTTCACATTGCAAAATTTAAAGAGAGCAAGAAACTTTCTGTGGTGTGTCAAATTGTTTCTTCATACCCTCCAGACCTCCCCTGGAGTAGAGATCTAATGATTACAAACTTGATATAGAGACGAGAACTTACAGTGCTGCTGGGTGAAGGGTCACCTGTTTATGACATTTGACTCTCTGGAATGCTTGATTCATGGCTGTGGACAAATATTTTTGTATAATGATTGCTAAGCTGTATGACTGACCGTTGAAATGAACAAATTTATGAAATCAATCAACATAAATCCACATAAATAAATAAATATATTCACAGTCTTCCAGATGTGGCTGCAAAATGGCAATGCAAATGGGCTCCAAATGTTGTGTTATGATGATCTTAAGGGTGCTTTCACACACTCTTTTGTTTGGTATGAACCAGAGTTAGATTGTTTCCCATTTGGTTTTGTTTTCAAAGCATCATCATAGAAAGGCATTTGTGTCTATCTGCTGAAAATGCAATGCAAATATTCCAAATAATGCAGGATTTAATTTCTGCTGGAAGCGAGCAGAAATGAGGTATACATATATCTCTCTGCTTGTAGTGCATCAGTGCACTAATCACAAATGCACACACACACACACACACACACACACACGCACACACACACACACACACACACACACACACACACACGTTTGTTTTTGTGAAAAGTGGGGACATCCCATAGGCTTAATGGTTTTTATACTGTACAAATTGTATATTTTATGGCCCTACACCTAACCCTCACAGGAAACTTTGTGCATTTTTACTTTCTCAAAAAAAGTAATTATGTATGGTTTATAAGCGTTTTGAAAAATGGGGACATGGGTTATGTCCTCATAAGTTACCCTCTCCTTGTAAGACCTGTGTCATACCCATGTCATTATACAAAGTTGTGTCCTTATATGTCACAAAAACACACACGCACACAAACACAAAAACATATACTGGTTTCATTGGCGTTGGCGGTAAGGTGCTTCAGCGGCGGTGGTTTCCCTTATAAAGTGGCTGCATTGCCCCCTGTTTGTGTTGCAGGTGTGTGCCTTTTTAATGATGACGTTGCATCTGGCAAACTTGACGTTGCGTCTTCCTACAGACAACTTATCACCTGTATGTTTCTGTATGGTTGTTACCTGATGTCGGGTAATGGGCACGATTGCTGCCTCATTGTGTCTGGCTATGACATGAGGTGGCATTCATGGATAAGTCATGTTCTCATTGTGTGAAGATGACCATCTCAGAGTTGCGGGCCAAGCTCTGTTACTTCAAAAGTAGCACAGGCGTTCTGAGGGTAACAGTAATGGCAAACCCTGGAGGGAACCAACCCTCAGGGAACTGTTGCTGCTCTTGCACTCTGCAACCAGTTGAGCTGCCAAAGATCTTGTTGATCTTGTTGGGCCCTCTACAAGGAGAGTACCAGCAGTATCCTTCGGCGCTCCTCCTGACGATTGGATTTGATCTCTCCAACAGAGGATGAGCTGAGGCTTTCTGGAGAGGAAGATTCAGCTGCCCTGCTGCCATCCAGGACTGTAGCAATGCCTGAATTTGATCCGGAAATGATGGCTATGCTTTCCTGGGATGCCATGATGGTAGGGATGAGTGGACGGTTGGTTCTTTGTGGAGGCCCGCACTGGTTCTCAGGTGGAGAATGTGGTTTCCAAAATCTCGACAAGAGACAGTTTTCTCTGTCTCTGGGTTCCAAGAGGGCATGAAGAGTCACAGATGGACCAACACCAGACCACACTCATCCTCCTGTCTCACCAGCAGGAAGCAATGGGCAGTTTGAGAATGTCTTCAAAGACAGATGATCTCTTTTCTCTGTATGGAGTTGGATTTGGTCGAACAGACGGCAACGTGCTCAGTCATTGTTGAACTGCCTGAATACGTTCAAGAGCAGGACAGCGGTCCCATGAAACAGTTTGGGCTGCTGCCAAATCTTCACCACGTCTGACCTTGCGTTTCTCTGGGCAGGAGTGCCCCTGAAATAGGTCTCCATACCAGAATTTACAATAACTGCACCCCAGACCACCTTTTTTTTGAGCAGACTTGTTTGCAGGAATGCATTCAGTTTAGATAATATTAAAGCAGAATAAACAATATTGTTGATAGTATTCTAGAAGAAAAGTTAATTACTTTTTGACATATATCTTCATTACACCTGACATAATGATCTTTGTGCGACTCTAGTAGCTCACCATTTCAACATGGAAGTAACGTGTGTCTCCATGTGTCTTTCATAATCAGATTTCAAAGGGATGGTGTCTGATTTTGTAACTCCAAACATCAGCACACAATAAAAAGTTATTAAACAAAATAATGAAAATGAAGAAAATGTTTGATTTTGTACTATTAAAAATAACAGATCTTACTGAAAAGCAAGATATGTCAACAAATATCTTTATTTGTTTTCCATTTAATATCAGTTGCAGGCTACAGTATGTGAAACAAATTTAATTTGTGATTTTTCTTTTCTATGGGTACTACTTAAAAAAAAAAAAAAAAGATGACTGTGGAGAGTCAGCTAATCAGCTAATGCCCTTACTAAGCTCGGACTGGTTCACAAACAACGTGGATAAAAGCAATTTCGTTTCAAGCTGTTCTCAAACGCTGATTTTTTTCCCCTTAGAAATGTGTGGGAAAAAAGCAAGGTGAAGCTTCGAATGACATATAAATGTTTTTTAGGCAAGTGTAGGCTCATTGTAGACCTTGCTCTACAAGTAATTTTGCTAAAAGCCAAGACGAATAATCCAGCAATGGCCAATAAATATAGTATAATTATATGCCACTGTTTTTTTTTTCTTTCCCCAGGTTACCACTGTGTGTGTGTGTGTGTGTGTGTGTGTGTGTGTGTGTGTATATAACCTGCATACTGTCTTTCAGTGGCAAAAATCTCATTGCGGGTTGTTTTCTGGATTGATGTGGGCCCTCAGATTTACATTTTGTAGCCTTGAGCACTGGACTGAGAAGATCTCTCGCACACACATTGAGAGAGAGGCGATTAGCATCAGCTGTGTAAAAGCAGGAAAGTGAGTCTGCCCTTAATAACATCTCATTGATAGAATTTAAATTGGATGTTAAATAACCATTACCGCGGCTGATTGCCTGGCCGGCCCTGGAAAGTGAGGAGGCTTTCTGCCAAAGCCACTCTTCTTCAGATATGTGAAATTGGGGTGAGATTGAATTAGTGCATGGACAATTAGAGGGGTACCATCAGTACCTTAACATAAAAGGGGATGTGGGTAGTTTTAAGTGTTTTAGAGTCTTTCTTTGTCTTTTTCATTCCATGTATGGTCCGTTGGCCCATGTTTGTCACCCACCATCCTTCAGATAAAACATTCCTGATGGTGAATAGTGTTTGAATCAGTGGTGTGGGTTTTATTTGAACACTGTGGAAGAGGGGAAGCTGGAGTGAGATATGTGCCTCAACTCACTGCTGTCTGCCTTAAAAGCTATCAAAATAAACAGATAAAGAGAATAAAGCAGTAAATAGAAAAGCTGTTGGCTCCTCACAACATCAAATATAATGTGGGTGAAGGAAGAGTAGCTAGGGTCATGGCCAACCGCAGCATGACTCGATTCAATTAGACAACTGAAATGTAATCACCCGACTGGGAAAAATTTGAATGACTCTGTTGGAGACTTTCTGCTGTTTCGCCACTTCCGTTCATTATCTCTTTAAAGATGGCATGAAATTAAAATTGGAGTATTGGAGTTATTCATACTCAGCACATTTGGCATTTATAAACTTTTTGGGTACGATGAGCCAAGTTTGCACACCTGGAGTTGGAGACTTTCTGCTATACTTTCTAGCAGATCCTCCCAAGTTCTATGAGGTTTGATTGGGTGGGTGATGGGCGGGGGGGGGGGGGTCTTTCCAGATATGTTCTCTGGCTGGGTCAATCAAGGAATTTCACAGTCCATGAGTCCTTTCACAGTCATCCATTAGTCAATCTTGTGTTGTCTTGGCTGTCAAGTCAAGTCACCTTTATTTATATAGCGCTTTAAACAAAATACATTGCGTCAAAACAACTGAACAACATTCATTAGCAAAACAGTGTGTCAGTTATGCAAAATGACTTGATTCATTTTCATCATTGAATTCAGTGATGTCATCTCTGTTCAGTTTAATATTTAGTACCTTAACATAAAAGGGGATTTATTTGCAATCAAGTCAACGATATCGCTGTAGATGAAGTGACCCAAACTAAGCAAGCCAGAGGCAACAGCAGCAAGGAACCGAAACTCCATCGGTGACAGAATGGAGAAAAAAACCTTGGGAGAAACCAGGCTCAGTTGGGGGGCCAGTTCTCCTCTGACCAGACGAAACCAGCAGTTTAATTCCAGCCTTTAGGCTGTGAGCTTAGGTTCATTGTCCAGTTTGAAGGTAACACTTTGGCGCAGATGATGAGCAGTGCTTGGCTTCTTGGAATTGAGACACTTGCAAGGGAGGTTCATCAGACCAGGTAATGTTAATTATTATATATATATACTTTGAACTGCCATAAAGTCCATATTGGTGGAGTGTTGCAGTGACAGCTGACCTTCTGAAAGTATTTACAATCTCCACACAATATCTAGAGCTCTAGAGGGACCATCAGTTTATATGTTTGCTGGGTCAAGAAATGGTACTGATTCTCCAAGCTTCCTCCATTTAATGATTAATGAGGCTGCTGTGCTCTTGAGAACCTATAGAATGCTTTTTTTGTATTATTATTCATAACGTTATAGCTTTCATGGCTTCCCAGATCTGTGTGACAATACTGATCCTGACACAATATTGGATATCCTGTTTTATTGATATGCTGTTTTATTTAGAGCTTTTACTCTTTTACATAGACACAATACTTATGGCAATGTTTTATTAAGTGTCACAAATTCTCCTACCTTGATTGTGGGAGAAACCAAAGCAAACACATGCCAACCCAGAGAGGTGAGAGAGGGGAGATGGGAGAGAGAAATCCGGTTCCCAAACATACTGCCGCTCGGCCCTCCCCCATACAGAAAAAAATCTCCTTAAAAATCACCTATGATTTAACAGGGATGTCAGTCAGGGGACCCTCTTGCTTTGAGGTGACTGTGCTAGCCACTGAGATACCTTGATATATGCTCTTTCTTTCTTTCTTTCTTTCTTTCTTTCTTTCTTTATTTATTTCTTTATTTCAAATTGGTTGCAAAATTATCACATGAAGAACGGAGTGGTCTGGATACTTCAAAAATGCATTGTATTCTGGATATACAGAATGCACTATGCTTTGCATTCAATAATCTTTATTTAGTATGCTAATGGGCTAATTTAGAATCCAAGTTGAGCCTCCTACTTGAGCCCTCTGCTCCATTTGAAGTGGTATTTTGTGCTTTGGATTTGTGTTTGTGTGCAACCACAATATCTCAGCTTTGTTAACGGCAATGGAAGTGATCTAGTTTTGTCATGTTATATTGCATCACTCAATTAATACAAATTGTAACCGTTATTAGTAACATTAGGATAAAATGTCTAAATATAATATATTGATCGCCATCAGATGCTGAGCCAACAGTATGATTTACTCCCCACCTCAGACTTTCCATCGCTCATGGAATTTGGTGCTTATTATACCTCTTCAGCATTCATAAATCACCTTTGTTTACTGATTTTGTCTTTATTTTATGAAACTGATAACCACTTATTCAGTGAAAGGCATTGCCTAGCTATGTTCTATGCTATAACATAAGCAGCACAAAAAAGTGAAAATTTTTCTCTGCTCGCTTTTCGCAATGTTTAGGGAACTGTTATACAAAATGTAATGTGTAACATTATATTAGATCCGTGCATTACAGTTAGTCTGAATACATAGGCCGTCTGTCTCATTAATGATAATCTAACAATACAAGAAAGATTGTTCTCGACTGAACTACAAATAAACTGATTATTAGAACTGCAAAAGTAACGAACACACTGAAGTGATTTTTCATTTTTATTTGATTATTTGTAGGGCTGGGATAAACGATTATTTTTTTAACGATTAACCTAGCGATTATTTTTTCGATGCATCAATTAATCTAACTATTATTTTTTTCAGACTGATTCGATTTCGATTATCTCCCTATTAATTGACTACTAACAATTTATACATGTTGATTTACATATCTGAATGAAAAAAAAAACATGAATTCCTTAACATTGCAATATATGTTTATTGCTCTTAAAATTACAAAATAAAAGACTGACTAAGAATGCATTACTTTGCACTTGCATAGAGATAGCATTCAATAAAACCTAGAAGCCTTGAAAACACATAGCTTACTGAAACAAGCTTACTGAACACATAGGGCCTAGCTTACTGAAGAAAAGTTCTTCTTTCAGATGAAAATAACAACTTCATGTCTAGCATTCAATAAAAAAGGTCATCCAAAATACTTGTTTAGAGCAATTGAAAGAATACCGTAACCAATGTAAAGGTTTTACTTGAGGGTTTTAAGCGAATACAGGGAGTGCTTTTCCCAAAAAAAAAAAAAAAAAACATTGACAGTGGGCGCCAGCAGCCTGTCATGGAGGAAAAAAAAAATATCTGAATGCTCCACGTGAAACTTTGGCGTTCCACCCTTTTTCTATCGTGTCTAATGATTTTGGTTAATATTCACGAGGAAGAGAGAGAGAGAAAGAGAGAGAGAGAGAGAGAGAGCAAGACAGCGCTCGTGTAGTTTGAAGACTGTGAGTGAGTGTGCGCGCATGAAACTTTGGTGTTTCACCCTTTTTCTATCGTGTAATGATTTTGATTAATAGTCATCGATGACTATTAGAGTCATCGATGACCTCGACGCGTTGTCCCAGTCCTAATTATTTGTTTTTCTTCTTTGAATGCTTTTGTTTAGATGCAAAATGAAAAAAGCAATACACTATTTGTTTCTTATATTTATTCTGCTGTTGTTGTATGCATCTGTTCTTATTTTTAATAGCAAATATAAAATAAAAAATGGCTATATTGTGATTAATTACATAGTAATTCATTAAGAAAGAAAGTAGAGGAAACAATACAACATTGCTAGGAGATTTTGAAAATATGGAATATGGAACCTTCAGAAAACTTTAACTTGTTTTTTCTCATAACTGACTTTGCTGACTCTATCGACTTCAAACAGGTGTAGCGCAGTCATTTTTTGGCAGATTACAATAAATCATACACCATTTTGAAGGTCTTTTTGACTCTTTTAGCCAGCATTGGTTACAAATGTTTATTTGAAGTGTTAGTTTTTGCTCACATAGTTGAGTCTAAAAAGTGTGTAGTCAAGTTCCAGTCACTAACTCAAGTGGCTGATATGCGTCCCCAGTATGTATGTGTGCATGTATGTATTCATTTTTAAGGTTATAGGCAGCGAGTAAGCGCAAATCATTTTTAACATCTCAACTACAGAACAGTCTGTTAGGTAAGGTTTTGACAGCCATTTTTGTTTTGTAACATTTTTTTTTTCTCCACCAGTTAAAAACTTTGATCTCTCACTGGATAATGACCAGTCCAGTGAGTGAAAACTACCAGTTCATAAATATTCCTTGCCATTTGGATAAGGACCACCTGGACTGGCCCCAGCTCTCAGTACAATAATGCCAGGCTTGTTCCTGAGATGAGAGCTTCAATGTGTGAAGAGGAAGGTTTTTTTTTTTGTTTTTGTTTTTTTCTAGTCTGAGATTTTTCCAGGCTTTATAAAGACCTCCATGGCTGCCACAAGTATCTGAGATGCACCATGTAAAGAGGCTTCACCAACTCTTTTGGATCCCAGAGCTTAACTATGTCCATGATCACTTATCCGATTTTAATTACATCTGCCTAACCAGAGTCTTGCTCTTTCTTTCTTGTTTACATTCTTTGTATTCTTGGACTGTGCAACCAGGTTCAACAAAATGTGTTTTTTTTTTTCTTTTTTCTTTTTTTCTCAATGTCAGTTTAAATCCACTGTTCACCCTGCTTTAAAGATTTGGTCAGCATGGTTTGGTGATGGTTTAGCTTCTGGGCCAGCATAGCTATCCTGTTCACCAGTAGTACTCTTGTTGACCAAAATGGTAATTCTGATGAAGCTAATTGATGAAATCTTGCTGGTTAATTAAAATATCCAGTGGAGACCCAGCACAGCAGCATCATAAAATGGAGACCCGGAAACTGGAGAGCAGTCACTGGCCCATGTCCCATGTCAGGCCCACATTTATGTTGAACCTTTATATCAGAACAGACAGTGTTAGATTGAACACCCATTGACAAAAATAAGGCAAATTATGATTGCAGCATAGTTTATAATATTGCATAAATCTGAAACTCGTTTATGCCTTTTTAATTTAGAAATTAAAAAGGCATAAAAAGTAGCATTTTAATTCATATATTTAACCATTCTCTGCAATTGCTTTTTACAGAAATAGTGCTAATTTTAATGCCAGTGTGTCGCCAAAATCTGAGCCTATTTTTCAAAATCTCTGCCTATTTTTGAGGGGGATTACAATCACTCCATGAGGGAGTGATTGCTGCTTTTCAGAGTTCTGTTTTGCAAGTTACAACTTCTCTTCTCCTTCTCCTTCTCTCATTTCTCTTTCATCTTTGCAGAGCTAGTATTGTTCAGAGGAAGATCATCTCATTCCAGGATGAAGGATCGCTAACGAAGCGGATATGTGAGAAAGGTAAGTCTTTCATTACTCCCAGCTAGATGGTTTGGCACTTTGCAAGCAGCACTTATTTGAAGCTTAAAGCTATATATATATATATATATATATATTAGGGGTGTAACGGTTCACAAAATTCACGGTTCGGTTCGATACGATACACTGATGTCACGGTTCGGTTCGGTTCGGTTCGATACGTTTTAGATACAGCAAAATGCAAAAACATCTCAACTTTTCAGAATGCCGCAAGCGCACCGCGGGTCATGTGACAAGAACTAACCAATCAGCTTCATCCTTTCCCATAACAACGTTGAAAACTCAGCCAAGATGAAGGAACAGCTGATTATAGTTGTATATGGATTGCAATTTTGAAATAAATTTAGTAGCAGAGCTACTGCAAGCGATTTTTAGAGCTGCAAATCCATTTATCCTTCGCTGAAATTTCCGCGTCTCATGGAGAGAGCACGTCATTGTTGCTTAGCAAAGACAGACGCCTCATGAGCGCTTCTGCCCGAGCGCTTTGGAAAGGAGGAGAAAGACGCGCTTAGCGTTTTCCATGCGTTTTTAGGAGCGATATGTGAACGGACCCTAAGGCGCTCGCTCACTCAGCACGCGCTGAAGGCTCATTGCAAAATGTCTAATGCATTTAACAGACCAGAAATATAAGATCCTAAAATAACCAACAGGTCTGGTGTTTGGGTGCACTTTGGATTCCCTGTAAGCTATAATACTGGTGTCTAAATGCTGCAGGCATAGTTTGTTGCGTGCATGTTTCTCCTTTTTTTCGTCTTTTCCCAGATACTGACACAACAAGGTGATGTCGGCGTAAGTGAGTTGACATGTTTCAAGTATTCACGCTGGTGTTTTTTTTTTTTTAAAGCAATGAAGCAACCGCGCGAAGCCCTCACTATATAGGATTTTAGAAAGAATGCAGAGCACTAGTGTAGTGTGCAAACTTACCACAGTGTGGATTTCAGAAAGTGTGCAAAGACTTCACGTGCACACTTACCATAACATGGATTTACAAATAAATGTTCTAAGGAGGGGCTCTCATGTCACTCTGATCGAGCAGCTCATAGATGGAATCATGCATCTCAAACAATATGTTTGAGAGTCATCTTCTTTTTCTAGTCTGTTAAACGCATTGGCCATTTTGCAACGAGCCTCCAGCGCGTACTGAGTGAGCGAGCGCCTGACTGAGTCATAACATAACATAAACATAAGTTGGTGTTTTTTTCTTCTTCGGGAGTGTCAGGGGCGTTGCCTGTTACGTCGTTTGGGTTATTGGGCTACCTTGTTGAACGCATATCATTATATTTCTCTTTTTTTTTTTTTCAAATATAATTAATTAGTCCAACGAACCGTTCGGTATGCATAATGCGTACCGCGTACCGAACCGAAAGCGTCGTACCGAACGGTTCAATACGAATACGCGTATCGTTACACCCCTAATATATATATATATATATATATATATATATATATATATATATATATATATATATATATATATATTTGTAACAATCCACCCACCCTACCTTGTCATTTAGAGGCAATTTATGGAGAAACCACAGACAAACCCCTGCTGGACTGCTGTGCCTGTGGAACTGCCAAATACAGAGTCACATTCTATGGGAACTGGTCAGAGAAATTGCACCCAAAAGACTACCCAAGTAAGATCCTATGTCCTCGATGACATGTGAAGTGTGTACATTTTTCAATGTTATTATAGTTTCTCCTATCCCAGTTTACTGTGAAGAGACAGTGAGAAGTAAGCCATTTAAAATTTGGAGCAAAACATGAATGTTACCACTAATCATTGTGGTTGCTGAAGAGAGGTTTTATTTAAATGTGTATTTTACACTTTTTTATGCTTTGTGTTTTATCTATTGACAAGTTTGTTGGACTGGGTCTACAATCCAGATGCATTGGTTGGATAAAGTATCTTAAAAACAGAGTGGCTTGAATGTACACAAACACATACCAATGACACAAATGGCAAATATCACAAATACCGTACCACAGAGGGCCACTCATATAATTATCCAGTAAATTGCATTATTTGTTTCAAATGGTTAAATTCTAATGCAATATGGGATATAAATGTTTTCAAGCTTTGTACTCGCATGCTGATCAGTAAGCAACTACCCAGAAAACCCTAGTAAGCGCATAACAATGTGCTAAAAAAATAAAATCCTCCTAACATCTGTATAGCAATGGCTGGCCCCTTTAAAGCACTCTCGCATTATGGCAGCTTTAATTTGTAGAAAGCAGCAATAGTCCTTAAAATAAATGAAAAAATAAATAAATAAAATTGCTTGTCTACTTATATATCTAAAATATGTTGTACATTTTGCAACAGAAATAACTTTAGATGTGAAATATCTATTATCTGTGCAATAATTTCCTCATTATTTTCTCTTAGTGCCTGTCCTCTCTTCTTGTCTTTTGTGGTTGGTGTGGATAACCTTGAGAGTGTCTCATTGGGAGTAAATTAAGCCTGGGGATTATAGAGTCACTCTCCACTTGAGCTTCTGCAGCTCAGATCAATACTCTGATTAGAATGTACTCTGGGAGCTAGATGAACCTGATAAAGAAAGTGTGGTGCCCTAATTTATGGGCTTAGGAAACAGTGAAAGACATACGAGTAAACAGACACACATAGTCGTATAGCAGATTTACACATGGGATTTATGATTATCACATGTGCAAAAAAACATTCCCATGTGCTAGTATTATTACATGCATTCTAAAGAATTTGTGTAAAAGAAAACACACAAACATGCTGCTGTGGACATCTGGAATACATGCAATCATTATCATTTCATTTTGATGTATTTGCATAAATTACTGTATAAACAGAGCCACTTTAATTAATCACAGCCAAAAGCACATATTATAATTTGTTCCCATGCTACTTTCATTTAATGTTTGAAGCACATAAGTCAGTCATATTTTTTTCTTTGTTGCTCAACTGAGGAAATGCTAATGGTGGAATTGGTGTGCGAAGGTTCTGTACTTAGAGTAAGGGGTTTTAATATGCTTTTTCTTGGAAAACAGTGCTAATGATTGTGAAAGCCCCTTGCTTGAATAGCAGCGCTAATTAATTGTTGTGAATCAGGTGATGGTGGTAATATCACAAATAATGTTGTCTCTGTAAAAAAAATTACTTTTTTTTGTATTACCATAATTTACATATAAATAAGGCATGTTTGCACTGAAAATATCAGCAGTGCCCAGATAGCAAAAATCGTCTTGGCCAGATTTGGCCTAGGCCCATAGGAAGTTCTGGTCCAAATCCTCGTGTCTTTGGCAAAATGGGCCAATACCGACACAGATCCATTTTTTCCGATCTGGACCAGAATTCACAGTGTGCCCGAATTAACAGTGTGCCCACAGTAAATAAAACAGAAATATTCTGTTATTTAATAGTGTATCTATAGTTAAAAAAATAAATAAATAAAAATAAACCCCGGACACGTTCTGTCATTTAATTATGTATCAATAGTACAAAAACAGGGCACTTTCTGGCATTTTATGGTGTATCTATAGTAAAAACAAAAAGCAAAAAAACTAAAAAAAAAATTGCTAAACCTGTTCTGTACTTTTCAGTAAAAATAAAACTTATGCATTTAGGCAATATACCTACAGCAAATACACATTTTACTTTTCTGTTAGTTAACAGTGTACCTATAATGATAATAACTCTTGGTTGAAAACATTCCAAACACTAGGGATGCACCCGAATCCAGGATTCGGATTCGGCTGAATACTGGGTTTTTTGACGGGGTTCCTTAGATTGTGCTACACTGGTCGACGTCGCACGGCCATTGATTGCATGAAGGTGTTTATACATATATATATATATATATATATATATATATATATATATATATAGCAACACGGCCCGACAGTTAGCTCTAAACTAAACTGTTCAGGAATCTTGAGCGCCTGGGACGATTTATACCGTAGACAGGGGCGGCGCTAGCCATTTGGGTGCCCTAAGCACAAATGCTTAATTATGCAGAACTTTAAGGCTTAATATAATTTAAATGGATGAGTTATAAAAAAAAATTATTTGTCATGAAGGGCAAAATTAGTAATATAGACCAAAATCATTTTTTGAACCAGGCTGTAAACATTTTTTTTTCTGCTGTAAAGTTGGGCATTTTAACATGGGGAGTCTATGGGACTGACTCTCTTCTGCAGCCAGCCTCAAGTGGCCAGTCGATGAATGAGGTTGCCGGTCAATAGTAACGCACCGCATTTAACGCTCAGTAACGTTAACGGCATTGTAACGACGGGAAAAGTAATCAGTTCGATTACTGCGTTACTGAAAAAATAACGTCGTTACCTAACACCGTTCTTTTAAAACTAACATTTTTATTTAAAATATTGTCTTACACGCAAGCGACGCGCGAGCATCATCCAGCTGTCTCTTCTTTTTTCCGCCCCCGACCCTTGGTGCCTTTTCGAGGCCATGTCTGCCCCCC
This sequence comes from Carassius gibelio, assembly GCF_023724105.1. Taxonomy (NCBI): domain Eukaryota; kingdom Metazoa; phylum Chordata; class Actinopteri; order Cypriniformes; family Cyprinidae; genus Carassius; species Carassius gibelio. The sequence goes on along the minus strand of NC_068413.1, from coordinate 24,623,758 downwards.
CCCCCAAGCACTTGGTGCCCTACGCGCAGTGCGTGATGTGCGTGTGCGGAGCGCCGGCCCTGACCGTAGCAATACAGAGCCAGCCAGTCACATCAGGTGCAAACATGGAGATAAGCGTTTTTTTTTTTTTTTTTCGGTGAGCCTTTGATTCCTCTTAGAGAGGACCCTCTTTAGTGGGGGAAGACAAACCAGCAGCGATTTCCACTGCTGGCAAAAATGGCAAAAATCTACCTCTGTGCCCAGTGAAAGACTTTTCAGTACTGCTGGGGACATTTGTTCCCACACTCGCAACTGGCTGTCACCTGTTAATGCATAGCGTCTTGTTTTTATTTTTTATATTTTTTAATTAAACTCTCATTTCATGTGAAAGATTAGAGGTTTTACGTTAATTTAATTATAATGCAGGAGATGCCTGTGATCTTCCGTAATATTTTTCGTAATATTTGGCTACTGTTCTAACCGTAGCCTATCCTACTGTTATAAACGAAAACTAAACAGCCTACTATCCATTTTTATTGAGTTAATGTTCAATAACATTAATATCAGTTAAGTCACCAAACATATTCTGATTTTTAAAAAGAAAAGAAAAACACTTTTCTTTGCATTGCTGCACTTTTATTGAAAGGTTTTGGCTATTTACTTGGGTAAGCATTTTTTTGTCAAAAAAGTTTTTCTCACTTGTCATCCTGGCATAATGTTGCCTATTCTTTTTTTTTTTTTTTTTTTTTTTTTTTTACAGTTAAAATAAAATAAAATGAAAACTACATTGCTGTGGACGTTGTTTCCTTCATTAATGTGTTTTACTGTGTTAATGGAATAAGGATGCAAGTAGGATTCGGTTTTCGGTTTCGGATTCACCCGAATCTTAAACAGTAGATTTGGTATTCGGATTCGGTGCATCCCTAATATAAACCCCTTGTAAGCCTTCTAAAGCTTGTGACTGTCGTCACTGATTTGTGGTTTTCTATTTAGTACTGGGGGTGTCGCTCTTGAGCGTATATTTACATTTGAATTATATTTACATTTATTCATTTAGCAGACGCTTTTATCCTAAGCGACTTACAGATGAAGACAGTGGAAGCAATCAAAAACAACAAAAAGAGCAATGATATATTAGTGCTATAAAATTCTCAGTTAGGTTAACACAGTACACGTAGCATGGGGTTTTAAATGATATAATAAATAAAAAGAAAACAGATAGAATAAAAAAAAGAATAGAGCAAGCTAGTTAGAGGTCTTTACACATACACACATATATATAATTGCATAATAAATGAAAATAAATATAGAATCAAAAAGATTAGAAAGGTAGTTAGATTTTTCAAGAATAGAATTAGAATATTGAGTGATAAAGTTAGAGTGTCAAATAAATATGGAAGAGATGTGTTTGTTTTAAGGCGATTCTTGAAGATGGCTAAGGACTCAGCTGCTCGGATTGAGTTGGGAAGGTCATTCAACCAGGAGGGAACATTTAATTTAAAAGTCCGTAAAAGTGACTTTGTGCTTCTTTGGGATGGCACAATCAAGTGACGTTCACTTGCAGAATGCAAGCTTCTAGAGGGCACATAAGTATGAAGTAACAAATTTTGGTAAATAGGTGCAGAGCCAGCGGTAGTTTTGTAGGCAAACATCAATGCCTTGAATTTTATGCGAGCAGCTATTGGAAGCAAGTGCAAATTGATAAACAGAGGTGTGACGTGTATTCTTTTTGGCTCATTAAAAATTAATCTTGCTGCCGCATTTTGAATTAATTGTAAAGGTTTGATAGAATTGGCTGGAAGACATATATACGGGGATATACGGGGAACCATGTAGGAAGTTATTTAAGGAAGTATGATTGCGTCTCTCTCTTTCTCTCTCTCTCTCTCTCTCTCTCTCTCTCTCGCCTTGGTTAGGTGTGCGGGTTATTCCAGGTCATGGTCACACTAGCGCACGGTTTGTGAGTGTTGTGGTAGCCCGCCTTGCATTAATGTGTTCATACTACATTTAATGCTGCAGTCTTTTGTGTATTATTGCTTAGGATTTCTATTTTGAGGAATGTGATTCCCTCATTAAATTTCGTAAAGCATTAAGAAGTTATTGGAAGTAATTCGCATGTAAAATTGAGTTTTTGAGAGAGAGAGCATTTTCCAATTGGTTGTGAAGTTATGATGGTGATTTCAATGCTAATTAAGGGCATTATATGTAGTGTGTTTTGAGGAGGTTTTTGGTGTAGGGAGATTTCATTTTATTTATGTTGGCGCTCGAGTTGCGATTTATTATTTTATTTCCAGTTATTTCTTTTCTTTTCTTTTTACTGTGTTAAGTATAATGTACTGAATTGAAGTAAATGAATTGGAATTGATTATGAATGGAAAACTTTTGAATCAACTTCCCTGTTGTTCCTTTTTTCATTTATTCCATCTAATATAATAGTGTCATCATTATATGTAATATCGCTGATGATGTATTTAAAGTCAATAATTGTGGTGGTTTTTACCCCTGGCACCCCTGGCAACTTTTCTAAGGCCAAATACCGTCACAAGCTCTTGGTGTCATCTTAGAGATGTAATGCAATACAATACAGATGTAATGCGTGTTTGGACAGTTTGGTCATAAACACAGGCTGAAATAAATGCTCTTACATGAAATGGTAAATGTTAATTCATTTATTATTATTTAATTATATCCAATATTTTGTCAAACCACTGTTGTATTAAAGTAGTGTAGATAAAACAACAACATTGGGACATCTCTCAAAAAATATATTTTTTTGAATCATTGTTTTAGATTTTCACTAGTTTGGGACAAAATGACCAATTTCACAGATTAACGTGACTGAAGCACGCATTAAAAATTTCTAAACCCTGTTAGAAAACGGTTAGAAAAGACAACATGAACCCTGCTGTCCATAATAGCATTGAAACAAACCCAACCCAGTTCAGGAACAGAGTGCAGATTAAGCGAGAAAAAGTGATCCATGCATTCTACTGCTACTGTGTGAAAAATAATGAATATGCTGCCAAAAAAACATGTTTGTACTATAAAAGTTTGTCACAGTAAACATAATGAAGTATTAAGAACAAAACACAATTTAACAAGTCTATCGTTTTGAGTGCCTAGTTGGTAATGGGAGTACAATAGCATGCCTGTTGAGACTGAGACTGAGACACACAAACACACAACACTCCTTTCTCTCCGTTCCAGATGCTACTTCTATGGCTGTTAAGCAAAAACAAAAAAATATTAATTAGCAAATGGATCTTGCTGCGGTGCTTTAAATAGCATTGAACATGTATCCCAAGAAATGAACTTGGAACATAAATGGCATTTCACTTCCTCATCTATGACTTTAGTTAAATTAAGCCAAGCCCTTCACTGCATCGCAAATTCAGCCATCCTAGCAAACAACCGACCAAATGAGAAATGAAACAAGCTAGGGTGTAAGGACAGCCAGCATCATAGGAGAAAAATCTGCGATGTGTGATAACATTGATATATTGAGATGACAATATGACTTACCATAAATAAACAAACACTAAGGTTTGCATATTAGCTCCGTGGTTGTTTTAAAATTCAGAATAGGACTAGAATTTCATATTTTAATTATAACTTGCTAGAGCAGCAACAATAAAGTTTACAACAGCAAAGTCACTATACAAACTCAATATCTGACATCACAATACTGGGCAATATTTGCAAAAGAATGAAGAACTCGGGCATCAGTTCTTCCTCCTCCTCTCTCTCTCTGCTGTTATTTCCTGCCTGCAGGTAACATTACCTGATAGAGAGGAGCGGCCGGTTTGTCTCAGCCAGCAGCTGAGTTTACAGAGTTGTGCCAAATGTACAAGATTTCAACAGAATAAGACAGTGTGAGTAACAAAGGAGTTTGTGTTATGACCTTTAAATCTTCCAAGGATTCTGGAAGTCACTCAGGTCTGACAGGCATCGAAGCAGATTTGTTGGAATGTTCTACTATTTTGTGCCCTTTTATTCTGCTTTAGACCCACGTTCTGGATTGATACCCAGCAGGCTCCTGTGACAACACAAAAAAATGTATCATGTCACTTTGGCATGGCATTGTAAAACAAAGTATACTATAAAATGTACAAAAGAACTTTGTTTAAAAATATAGGCCTACCTCTGGATAAATTCCAGAGTCAGGGCTGCTCCCTTTGGGGTACATGATGTTCAGCACATAGAAGAGGCTGAACAAATAGCTGACAGCAATCAGAGAACAGCCGATAATGTGGTTGACTTCATCCACTGATATTTTGTATCTTTCTTCAACTGCAAAACATGTAAATAACAACAATATATATATTTTTTTTAATCAATGAAACAAATATACAGCACTTTCAAAAATTTAAGAGCAGACATGAATATCCTTACCCACAACTATGATGCACAGGTTGCTTGGCAGTTCTGCTAAGGTATCCTAAAAGAGAGGTGAAGACAAAGAAATATCTGAATCACAAAATGTTGTTTTTCTGCGGAATTTCCCTGCAATGCTCAGGACTCTGTATCGGCAGTGGTAACATTGGTATCAGTGTGTTACTACTTTCTCCACCTACTAAACCAAATTCCAATAAAATTATGAGTTTTTTTATGCTGTGTGCTTACTTCTTCGTTTAGCAGCAGCTCCTTTGGCTCCTCTGCAAAGTACTCCATCAGGCCCTGGAGGAGTTTTATTGGATCTGTAGAAACTCCTCTGATTCCCATATATTTTCCCAAACACAGATATGGCAGACCTGCCTGCAGCAAGCAACAGTTTATTTAACCTTACTAACAAATATAAATGTTGGATTAAGTTAGGGTTTTCGCTCACTCAAAATGGCCCTACTTTAAAAGAGATCCTTCATTTAACATTTAGCCCCCCAAAAGACACCACTGATTTCGCACATCAACACGTTAACTGTCAGGGAAAGGAACAGGATCCAACTGTGGTTGAATGAATGACACGTTTGTAATAATAAAATCTCCATAATCATCGGGAAGAAGGAGGCGTCCCCGGCAACCCACTCCAGCCCACCGCCTCGAGCGTCCATGGCGGCACACTCCTCGCCAGCTCGAGGGTACCGCAGATTCACCACAGCGGCAAAGGATCTTCAGCAGCGTGTCCCTCTTCCTCCCGGGCTTCGGCACCACTGTAATAATAAAATCTCCATAATCATCGGGAAGAAGGAGGCAGGAAATGGTGGACAATCCAAATGATGCTTCAAAATAAACACAAAACAGCGCATCAGCCCCTCACGGACGACTGATGCACACAAATAAAAAGCAAACATAACTAAAAGCCCAGGCCTGGTCCTCTCTTGTCCTTCACTGTCATCGCTCCAGTTTTATATCCTTCCATCTCCTCTGTGGGACTCGAGACTGGTGGCGGGTCGCAGGTGTCACTCATTTCCCAATCACTCCACCTGCCTCGCTCGATCCCACATCCCTCGGCCCCTCCCCACTCATCACAACGTTTTATTGATAAACTCAGAGGACTTAATCAGCTGGAGCACGAGACAGTCAGCACTCTGCATGAATGGCCAGCTTGGTGATCCCTACAGCAACAGCCGCACAGCAGTGGGGAACAGGTGGCAGATCAGCGCTGGAAAGCCGTAGCCGGAGTCCGTAGGCAATGCACAGGTGAGTAGAGACCACCAGGTATTGAAAACCCCTGCCACGACGACGAACATCTAGTAATCTCCTAACAGAATAGACAGGAGAACCATCCACTAGACGAGGGAGACGGGGGCCGGGGAAGAACTGTTGGTATTAAGGGGGGACCTTAAAACTGGTTTAACCCTGGATACATGGAAAACAGAATGAACCCGACCAAAAGAGGAGGGCAACTTGAGCCCGTATCGCAACCGGATTAAGGACCTTGGTGATCTGGTATGGGCCAATGAACCTGGGTGCCAATTTGCGAGAGACAGCCCTGAGAGGCAGGTTCTTGGTAGACAGCCATACCTTCTGACCACAGACATAACGGGGCACTGGAATCCGGTTGCGATCAGCCACTGCCTTGGTCCGTCTAGAGGCCTGGACCAGGGCCTTCCTAGCCTTCCTCCAGATGCAACGACATCTTCGAACAAAGGCTAGGACAGACGGAACTGCAGCATCGGGTTCCTGAGAGGGAAATAAGGGAGGAGAGTAACCAACAGAACATTCAAAGGGTGACATACATGTGGATGCTACTGGAAGAGGATTATGGGAATACTCAATCCAAGTGAGCTGTTGGCTCCAGGAGGCAGGGTTACGGAATGCCAGGCAGTGGAGATCCTGATTGGCTCGTTCACACTGACCGTTGGTCTGGGGATGAAATCCTGATGACAGACTTGTAGAGGCCCCAATCTGTCGACAAAATTCTCTCCAAAAACGAAAAACGGGAGAAAAAATGGGGACCCCTGTCAGAGACTAAGTCCACCGGAAGGCCATGGATACGGAAGACGTGGTCAATTACCAGTTGTGCTGTCTCCGTGGCAGAAGGGAATTTGGGTAGGGGCACAAAATGAACCGCCTTAGAAAAGCAATCCACCACTGTGAGAATAACAGTGTAACCATTCAAGACAGGCAAGCCAGAGATAAAATCTAAGGCAATGTGTGACCAGGGATGAGAGGGAATGGGCAGGGGTTGAAGTTGGCCAAAGTAGGGAAGGTTAGAAACCTTGTTCTGACCACAAACAGAACAAGCCAATACAAACTGCCTGACATCCTGACCCATTGAGGGCCACCAAAATCACTGAAGGATGGCAGCCAGAGAACTCCTGATTCCTGGATGGCAGGTGACCTTAGATTCATGACCCCACTGAAGGACCTCAGGGCGTATCACTGCCGGCACAAACAACCGACCCACCGGACACTCAACTGGTACTTCCACCCCTTGTCCGGCCTCCTCCACCAGCTGCTTAACGTCCCAGGAGAGAACCCCCACCACTACTCCATCCGGGAGTATAGTCTCGGTAGGCACCTCCTCTCCTGGCCGCTCGAACTGACGGGATAGAGTATCAGGTTTGACGTTGTTAGCCCCAGGCTGGTACAAAAGGGTGAAGTTAAAACGGTCAAAGAAGAGTGCCCAGCGGGCCTGGCGCGGACTCAGCCTCTTGGTCGAACGGATATATTCTAAGTTCTTATGATCCATCCAGACCAAGAAGGGCAGCGCCGACCCCTCCAACCAGTGGCGCCACTCACCCAAGGCCAACCTCACCGCCAATAGCTCACGATTACCTATGTCGTAGTTTCATTCAGCCTGTTTAAGGCGATGGGAAAAATATGCACAAGGATGCACCTTCCCATCCTTACTGGAGTGCTGGGACAAGGCCACGCCTACCCCAACTTCTGACGCGTCCACCTCAACAATGAATTGCCGTTCAGGATCTGGAACAGAGAGAACAGGAGCAGAGATAAACCGGGACTTTAAATTATCAAAGGCCTCCTGAGCCTGAGTATTCCAGGTGAACGGTACCTTAATGGAGGTGAGCACCGTTAGGGGTGCAGCTACCTGGCCAAAATTCCTGATGAATCGCCGATAAAAATTGGCAAAGCCCAAGAAACGTGGGGGTATTGAAGGCTTGGTGGCCGAGGAGAGCGCCTTGATGCGGAGATCAGTGGCAGATCAGTGCTGGAAAGCCGTAGCCGAAGGCAATGCACAGGTGAGTAGAGACAGCCGCCTGGTAGATGTGGGCTACTGAGTAACGAGAGGCAAGGCAGAAAAAAAAAAAAAAAAAAAAAAAAGCAGGAACAGCAGATCGACTAGACAGAGCAGCAAACTATGGCTAGCAATGAGAAAGCTTACTTTAACAACGTTTATGGACTGACACAAGATATCAAACAGAGTCTATCAAAGCTGTTTTGAACACGAGCCGAATTCCTCAGGAAGTCATAAATCAGTTCTAGTACCACAAGAACCAAGCAAGATGACCAACCAACTTGTGCACACAACAGCTTTCAACATTAACACCACTAGAACAATTATTGACAATTTTAATTTGCAGAAGAGATTGTCAAATTTGTTGTTCATAATTGAAATGCAACGCTGGACATCACATGGAAACCCATGAGTTAAACACTTCTATTGACTTCCCCCCACCTTGCAGAACCAGACTGAAATTCCTAAGGGGGGAAGGGCTTTAAACCTCTGTCTTCACAGAAAAGTCTTTGTCATGGGAATGGCAAAGAAACTGCTTTTGTACATATATATGGACCAGAATGAACTCAAAAAGACTTATAAATGAATCAGTCCATCGCTTCACTCCATATTCATTTATGTGTAACCCACACATTTGACTATCATGTTATAATCACTTATTGTGTATGTTCTTTTTTAATAACTATGGGATAGATGAAGGATACATAGTCATGTCTGGTATGTGTGTGATTGAATTTTCTTGCCTGATATTGTCCTGACAATCATTTATTTGTAAGATATATCATAACCTGGTAATAGGAATCATGTCCAAAATTAGACCCTGCGAGGCAGGAAAATTCGGACCACATGCTTGGTAAGATAGACAATATCTGATTGGTCAAGACAACATTTGAGGTGTGGCCAACAGGCCACTTTAAATACTTTGGACACCATTAAATCTTGCTTTTAGTTCTAGCCTTGCTTGTGCTATCAGTCATGCCTGCTCTCTGCTTTTAGTCTGCTTTTAGAGTCTGCTTCTAGTCTCTAGCTATGCTTCTGCTAGCTTGTAGCTTCTAGCCATGCTGTTTGTCATCACTGTTCCTGCGTGCTTCAGCCTGCATGCCTGCTGCTACTTAGCCACAATGAGAAGGAACACAACCTAGTCTCGTCAAACTTTATTTCTTTTCTTTTCCGTTTGAGAGTTTCGTGTTCTGAGTTAAGTTTTGTAACGTCGAGTCTCCGACGCCTGACCTCTGATGCCCGTTCAACTTCGACCAGCGCACACGACTCTGCACTTTCAGCCAACGCCCAACAACCACGGGCTTCCCAAGACGTCATTCAGCCACTACTGAACTTCCAGCCAATCAGCGACACCGGGATACCCCTTTCAATGGGAGTCCCTTTCACAGGAAATGAAGGCAATTTATCCCAAGATATTTGTTGTGCTGGTTTATCTAATATAATTTTAGTCACATTGAGGAACTCAATGCGAGGGCTAATTACGTGATTGATGGTTGTTCATGTCTATGCAATTTAACGTATTGCTGTAAACTTGGGATTCCATATTTCCATTCTCTTAAACTCATCTTTCCCTAACTTTCGATCTTCCTGCAACTTGTGTGAATGTGTGAGTGCGTGCGTTTATGTGTTAGATTAGCTTATATGTATTAGATTTAACTAATAAAGCCTTATTCATATTGAAAAGAGAAGTATCTTGTGTTTTGTGCTTACGAGTTAATGTCTTAAACTGCCGATCTTGTTACTGTGCTAATTGATAGCGTTTCACTATAGTTTGGATATTAGTATCCAGCACAGATTTGATGTTAAACGGCTCGTTCACTGAATCGCAGGGCGTCTCAGTGACGCAGCCGTGAAACAGTGATTCTGTTCAAATTCCCTTTAAAATCTTAAATGATTCCCTTTGAGCTAAATTGATCTGTTTCCGTTACAACAGCCAGCTTGTTAACACAGAGGAGATGCTGTTTTTTTTTTTTTTTTAAGCAGTCAAAATCTCCCGCTTCAAATAAAAATACTGACAATAGTAATGGAAATTAACAGACCCACTGCCACAAAGAATGGAGAAGCAAAATAACGATAATAACAATGATAACTTGCTCTGACCTAATATTCCAAAAAACAACTCATACAAACCTGGTTGGTTTTAAATCTTCTAAGAAAAAACAGCTCTTTAATCTCCCTAAACAAGGGTTGGTTAATAACAGCAGTTCATGAACGTTAAGTTAGCTTACTTTAGAGTTAGCAATAGCAAAGGGAAATTCAAAATGGTATACACAAGATGAACCCAGACAATATAACATTTAAAACTACTGCAAATTGCACCGTCACTTGTGCTGTCCAAGGCAGTTGCAGCAGAGCTCAAAGTCCCATAATGCAATTTGAAATGGAAATAAACAGAAATACACCCGTAAATGATGTTATATGGAAATGGCATATTCAGTTATCAGACATGACTGGAACTTCAAACAGGACTGGCTTCTATGGTGAGATTGATCTAAAAAATTAGCTTTTTAGCAGCAATCAATCAAGGTGGGTTTGGTGAACACAGAGACAAAAAGTACCCCATGTGTACAATGAAATATACAGCTGTATTTTTTATGTTGTGGGCCTATATTTCTGCTGGAGGTCCTGGACATATTCTTTAGATATATGGCATCATGGATTCCATCAAATACCAACAGATAACATATCAGTAAGTGACTGACTCTGTTAGAATTCTTAAAATGGGCCATGTTTGGATATTCCAATCGTACAATAATTCAAACACAAACCTCAAAAAAAAAAAAAAACAACAAAAAAAAAAAAAACAGAAATGTGTCACTGAGCACAAAACCAAGCTTCTGCTATGGCCATTTCAGTCCTCTGACCTGAACCCTAGAAAATGAGAGGAGTGAACTGAAGAGAAGAAGCACCAACATGGAGCTGCGAATCTAAAGATTCTGGAATGATTCTGGATGAAGGAATTATCTGGAATCTCCTGCCATGTGTTCTCTTACCTCATCAGGCATTATAGGAGAAAATTTAAACATGTTAAACTGGCAAATGGAGGTTTCAAAAAGTATTAAATAAAAGGGTGGCCTTAATTGTGGCCAATGTGTATTAGAGAAAAACCTTTATTCAAAAATGATATTTCCCTCATTTTAAATTCTTATTATCCTATGAAAGGATACATCTGTGTGATAAAAATGGAGGTTTCAAAAAGTATTAAATAAAAGGGTGGCGTTAATTGTGGCCAATGTGTATTAGAGAATAACCTTTATTCAAAAATGATATTTCCCCCCATTTTAAATTCTTATTATCCAATGAAAGGATACATCTGTGTGATAAAAAAAAAAAAAAGATCAAAGAAAGATCCAAAAGATTAACAATGCAGATCAATTATCACAGCCTTCTTTGATCATATTTACCAAGGGGGCTGATATTTTTGGCCACGACTATGTGTGTGTGTGTGTGTGTGTGTGTGTGACTTCAGTGTCACAAAACCCTTCAGAAATCATTTTAATATGCTGTTCTGCTGCTCTAGAAACATTTCTGATTATTATCAATGTTGTAAAACATTTCAATAAATTCAGAAAACATGATATACAACCATTCAATGTTTGATGCATGTGTGAGTGTTATTTAATAGAAATTACTGTTTTTATTTAGCACACAGTTCAATTCAATTCAGTTCAAGTTTATTTGTATAGGGCTTTTTACAATACAAATCGTTTCAAAGCAACTTTACAGACAATTATGTTTCTACAATATTTAGTAGTAGCCTAGTGGTGACTGTCAGGATTTTTAGAAAAATTAATACAAGACGTAGTCAGTCAGACGATGAACATTATTAATATTATTAATAATTAATAATTATTATATGATGCAGTCACACTTGTAGCAATATTTGTTAGTTCTGTTTGTTGATTCAGGGTTAGCATCATCTGGGGTCCTCTGAGGGTCAGCATCATCTCTTCTCAGGTGTTCTGGATCCAGACTGGAGCTACATTATGCGGTAGAAATGACAGATAGTTCTTCTCAGAATACTGAAAGTATTTCCACAAATGACACATCATATCTATAAAAAAGTTATGATATTACTTCACTTCTCTTTCAGATTTATAATCTCCTGCTCTAACAATAAAGTCACCTTGTAGGAAAATCTCTACTTTGAGGTATTAAGTTCCAGAACTCTCAGTCTGGGCCTTTAAAGCCCCCAATCTAATTTATACTGACCAATTTAAGCTATTCCACAGGCTTTAAATTGATAAAAATGAAAACATTTATAATGTGTCAAAATTATACTTCAGATAAATTGTTCTTTTAAACGTTATATTCATCAAAGCATCATAAAAATGTTTCCAAGAAATATTAAGCAGCAAAAATATAGATAACTGAGTACCAATAAAAATCCAGCACTAAATCAGCATGTTAGAATGATTTCTGAGGTTCATGCACTGAAGACTTCAGAAATGATGCTAAAAAACTTTATAATAATATTTTACATTATTTTTTTACTATTTTTGATCAAATAAAATGCATACAGCCTTAAGAGTTAGCACTTAAAGCTGCGGTGGGTAACTTTTGACGCTCTAGCGGTTAATAAACAGAACTGCTTGCGTCTTGCGGAAGAACATCGTAGCCAGAACTACTTCTGAAAAGTGAATTTTTATGATGGCGGCAGTGTTGATGAGAGCCGCTGGTGGAGGCTCGGCTTGCCCCCGTACAAAACCGGCAATTTATAAAACGGACAATGGGAAGGTGATAGTGGAAGATGAACTGTTAAATTTCATCGTGGTTAAAATGAAGACGTTAAGCCATGATGAGATTGTTTTGCTAGCAACTAATAACTTTTCATCTGAGTGGATAGAGGAGTCCAAGCGGCTTTTGTTTGATGTATGCCCGGATACCACGCTACGCTGTATTGGACACAAAGGTCCACAGAAGGACGTGAATAATATCAAGGCCTGTTTGAAGGTTTTAAATGAGTGTGGTGAGAATATTCCGCGGTTTGTTTCACATTATTTGGATGAACTGCCACCTGTGGGATTTGGCCATATGGATGCCTCGGCGTTGCTTAGCCGAATGGAGCAGCTGAACCAAGAAGTTTCTGGCCTGAGGAGGGCATTGCAAATACAGACAGAAGTGGGTGAAAACTTGGGGACAATTGTTGCGACCATGGATCGCCGAGTGACTGCGGTGGAAACGCACTGCACATCGGGTTATGATATAGGGGCTGATGGCACCGCATGTGAAGGGATGTCGGAGCGTGCAGGCCCTGATCGACAGGAGGAGTTAACAACGTCTCTTGCTGGGAAGCCTTGTCACCTGGGTCTGGATACTGAGATCGCCAGCAGCTCATGTGGGGGGGTGAAGGGACTGGAGGGTTCCGCTCAACAGCAGGAGCTCCTGGATGTAGCAGTAACATCGCCACGATCACAAATACAGTCCTCACAGTGGAGTGTTGTTGTGAAAGAAGGTCGCAAAAAATCAGGGTCCCTTATAAGTGTGCCACGGAAATCCCACAACAAGCAAAATCACCTTAAACGTGGGCAGAGGAATGTGGGAATAATTGGTACCGGTACTGAGAGCAACATTGGAGTGGTGAAAACAAAGTTGGTGAATGTGTTTGCCACTAGGTTTTCTCCCACGCTGGATGCTGGCACGCTACGTGGATATCTATCTGAGAAACTGGAGAATGGAATAGTGACGTGTCGGAAGATTGAGATGGCCCATAGCAGGTATGGCTCGTTTCACATTACTGCTGAATGTAACAATGTTGCTGATATATACAATCCAAAACTCTGGCCCGACGGGACTTATGTTCGCCGCTATTATGAGGCCCGTGGCTCCAAAGTCTTGGGCAATGAGCGGGGTGGTACACTTGTAGCTCCACACGGGAGTAAGTCTGCAGTTGCTGCTATGTAATTAATTAATCAATATGAACATTAGTGTTGCGTCTTATAATGCGCGCGGACTGCGTGTTGGCCACAGTGATACTGATAAATCACGCCGTGTCGTTGTGGACAAATTGATGGAGAGATGTGACATTTTGTGTGTCCAGGAGACGTTCCTTGCTAAACAAGAACTGGATGGATTAAATTCCCTGCATAGTAACTTTCATGGAGCGGGTGAATCAACAACAGACTTAAGTGCTAAAGTTGTCCGGGGGAGAATTCCTGGGGGGGTTGCTACGTTGTGGAATAAAAAATATGATCAGTTGGTCAGTGTTATAAGATTGGGAGTTGATTGGGCCATTGGTATTGAGCTGTGTTGTAATGACAGGAAGATAATAATTTTGAATGTTTATATGCCATATGAGTGCATATTTAATGAGGATGAGTACCTCAGTAGATTGGCATTCATTATGTCTTTTATTCAGGATAATTCATCCACCTGTATATATGTTTTAGGTGACATGAATGCTGACATTACTGATGCAAACTCTTCATTTGGTAAACATTTATTGCAGTTTTGTACAGACAGTGGATTAATTTTATCTAGTAAGGTACTATTGCCAAATGATAGTTATACTTATATCAGTGAGGCCTGGCACTCTACTTCCTGGCTAGATCACTGCCTTTGTACAGTGGATGCCCATGACTCCATTGACATAATGAAGATTGAGTATGATCTGGCTACTACGGACCATATACCTTTTTTCGTGGTGCTGAACACGGGCACTATACCGGTGTTGTTGCCTGTGGACAATGGCATTGATGTAGAGAAAATAAATTGGTCAAAAATCTCTAAGCGGGATCTTAATAGATATGTGGATCATTCAGATGCTTTGTTGGCCAATATTGAGGTCCCAAATGATGCCTTATTGTGTCGGGATATGAATTGTAAGAATGTCCAACACTGTAAGGCTTTATGTTCTCTGTATGAAGCTATTGTGGAGTCTCTCAGTATTTCGAGTAGGCCTCTATATAAACCTAGGAAAAACTTGTGCATTGCTAAGCCAGGTTGGAAGGAATACGTAGAAGAGCTTCATGTAGAGGCCCGTAATGCTTTTAAAAAATGGGCTGAGTCAGGCAAAAGTAGGCATGGCCCTTTGTTTGAAACAAAAAAAAGCACTAATGCCAGATTTAAATGTGCACTTCGCTATATTAAAAGAAATGAAAACATTATGAGGTCTGATTCACTGGCATGGAAGCTGCAAAATAATAATGTTAATGATTTCTGGAAAGAAATTAAAACTATTAATAATTCCAAAATATCTCTTCCGTCTAATATAGATGGTGTGAGTGGTCCTGATGAAATTTCACAGTTATGGCGGAAACATTATTGTGAACTACTAAACTGTGTAAAAAGTAATCTGTTTGTGGTGGATAATGTGGAGTATAATGATGATGTTGTTATTACTTCTTCTGAAATCCATGAAGCAATATTGAAGCTAAGGGATAATAAGGCATGTGGTCCGGATCATATTACAGCTGAACATCTTAAATTTGCAAGTAAGAAACTGTGTCCTCTGGTGGCTATGTGCTACACAGGGTTTTTTGTACATGGGGAGTTACCTGATTCTATGCTGGCTGTTGAGCTGGTACCTGTTATCAAGGATAAAGTGGGGAAGCTGAATAGCTCAGATAACTATAGGCCAATAGCTTTGGCCAGTGTTATGTCAAAAGTATTGGAGACAGTTGTTCTGTTTAGACTTGAGAGGTACGTCCTGTCTACGGATAATCAATTTGGTTTTAAACGTAAGCATGGTACTGATTTATGTATTTTTGCACTAAAGGAAATTTTAGATAGATATAATAAACAAAATTCCACAATGTTCTTGTGCTTCATTGATGCCTCTAAAGCATTTGACCGTGTTAATCATCAAAAATTGTTTTTAAAATTGATTAAAAGTGGGGTCCCTGGTTTTTTGATTAGAATCTTGGTCTATTGGTATTCTCATCAGACAATGAGAGTTAAATGGGGCAGTGTAACAACGGCTCCCTTTAAAGTGACCAATGGGGTTCGACAGGGTGGAATTCTGTCTCCTTTTCTTTTTAATGTGTATATGAATGATTTGTCTATGATTTTAAATGCTTGTGGTACAGGTTGTAGGGTTGGTGACTCACTAATTAATCACCTTATGTACGCTGATGACTTGGTCATTTTTAGCCCATATAGTGCTGGTATACAACAGCTTTTGAGACTATGCACACAGTATGGGGTAGATTTTGATATAAAGTATAATCCAAAAAAGAGTAAAATTATGACTATAAGAAGTAGAGATGATAAACATTCTCATTTTCCTGATTTTTATCTATCTGGTACTGTACTTGATGTATGCACAGATATTACATATCTTGGCCATATTATTGCAAATGACCTGTCTGATGACAAGGATATTTATAGGCAGCGTCGTAAGCTGTATGTGCAAGCGAACATGTTGTGTCGTAAGTTTAGTATGTGCTCTGTCCCTGTGAAGATTTCACTCTTTAGAACATACTGTACACCGTTGTATACTGCCTATCTTTGGTGCCGTTATAAGCAAGATAGCATTAGAAAGCTTACAGTGGCTTATAATGACAGCATGAGGCTGCTGCTAAGAGTCCCAAGAGACTCCAGTGCAAGCCATATGTTTGTTAGTGCTGGGGTACCTACCTGTGCTGCAGTCTTGCGTAACTTAATGTTTAGATTTATGGGTAGGGTGTCTGAGTCAAAAAATGATCTAATTGCTGTGTTGGCTAACCCTAGACGAAGTTCTGTAAGATTTTCGTCCAGACTGTGGAACCAATGGTGTACATGTCTGTATGCTAGACACTGAACACTGTGGAGGGTTAATTTTTACTTCTTGTATATTTATTAATTGTGTTTTTTTTTTTTTTTTTTTTTTTTTTTTTTTTTATTTATTTTTTTTTTTTTTTTCTCTATGTATGTGTTTTTGTATTGTACTATGGATCCCTCTGGGTCTGGAAATAAAGTTTATTATTACTTCTCTCTGTTTATGTCTATGAAAAATCACAAAGGTACTGGGTTACTCCGCCGCGGTACCCCCTGAAGCAATCTAAAATAGTCTGAATATAAACACTTATTATAGGTGCACCCTAGTGATTCAGGACAAGCTAAAAACACGGTTTGGAAAATGGATTCATGGTGTACTCACTTATTATATACATTTTTCTACATTTTGAACACAAACAAAGTTACGGACCGCAGCTCTGATTGGTTGTTTCTTACCGGGAGCGGATGAATTTCTGCAAATGGCAATAGGATCACTGGGAGGAGCCAGAGGAGCTTGATTTTTTCACAGATTATCTGTCTCATATTCTACTGTCAGGACATAATGACAGGTTTAACAAATATGTAAAAAAATATATTTAAAAAAAAATAGGACCACTGGGAGGAGCCAGAGGAGCTTGATTTTTTCACAGATTATCTGTCTCATATTCTACTGTCAGGACATAATGACAGGTTTAACAAATATGTAAAAAATATATTTAAAAAAAAATGGTTACCTACTCCAGCTTTAAACGTTAACAGTGCTAGCTCATTACTACAATTACCACACAGCAATCTTAGTAACAAATTTGTTAATTACATATAAATACAGACCTCTGGACATTTTCTTCATCTTAGGAAATCCTCTGATGACATAGGCCAAAGTGTTCGCCACCATTTCAGTCCGACACCAATACAAAGAAAGCAATAAAAACACCAAACAGAGTTATCGAGGACAGCATAATAAGAAATTAATTTACTACTAGAACAGTTCATTTATTACTAATCACACAGTGTGACATTCCTTGGTTAGGTTTTTGTAACGATTAACCGCGAGTCGGTTGAAAATCGATTCAAATATGTGATGATTCAATTCGGTTGAGATGTTAAACAAATTGTGATTCAATTAGGGGTAGGAGTTTATATGAATGTATGTCTGAGGGGAACGTACTGTCTTTAAAAATTTAGATGTTATGTTTTTTTTGTTTTTTTTTTATCTTGCCTCTGTGTAAATCACATGAAAGTTAATAAGTGCAGTGCTTCTATGTTTACAGCGGTAACCAAGGAAACACTTTAAGCGCCACCTGTCTCCAGTGACTTAGCGTCTCGTTCAGATCATCTGCTGTTTCTGTTTCATGCTGATATTTTGTAAAGTTTTTTAGATCTCATGAAAAACCATTTAAAAGTTTTGGCCAATCTGGGTGAATTGGTCAAACTTTAGTTTGGGGACCAGTTATCATTGTTAACTAATTATAAACTACTATCATTTACGACTCGTGCCTCGATAAACTCCTAATTTGCTGCTTATGAACAGTAAGGTAGTTGTTCAAATAAGAATGGGATAGGATTATGGGATCTAAAATATGTATATATATGTATAAAATGTATGATTGAAATCATACTAATCCATATGAATTTTGCTAAAAACAAAACAGTTCTCAATTGAGAGTGTGTGAATGTCACTGTTTACACTTATCAATTTTATAAAGCTTCATTTCAAAACAACTATCTTGTCAATCAAGGACATTTTTTCAATGTTTTTTTTTTTTTTTTTTTTTTTTTCAGGTAAATACATCAACATATTTTCTGAAGCAGATATAGAGGAGAAATAGAGAGATACTGTGTTTGGCAGGACATATAAAAATAAGCATTGGAACATCAGAGCGCATCAGTGAGATTTGATACAGGTCTGACGGATTGAACGGATTAGTGGCAGAGAGAGGATGTGGTAGGCAGTTCTTCACAGAGCCAGTGTGAACACTGTCATGCCTGTGGAATAGCTTAAATTGGTGAGTAGAAATTAGATTGGGGGCTTTAAAGGCCCAGACTGAGAGATCTGGAACTTAATACCTCAGGGTAGAGATTTTCCTACAAGGTGACTTTATTGTTAGAGCAGGACATTATAAAGCTGAAAGAGAAGTGAAGTAATATCATAACTTTTTTATAGATATGTGTCATTTGTGGAACTACTTTCAGTATTCTGAGAAGAACTATCTGTCATTTATCCTGCATAATGTAGTTCCATAATCTAATACACTATTAATAATATATGAAGTGCATAATTTATTTGTGGTGAGGTTGAACTTGTTATTTAAGGACTGGGATACAGGGACAAATTGAGGACACATACTCAAAAAAGCCCTGGATAGAGCTATTTCAGAGTTTTTTTGCCGGCCCCTGTGGGAGAACCCCATTTTGTGGGAGGTGGAAACCATTTATGTGACATTTGTGGAAGGCATCATGAAATAGTTGTACAAGGGACACAAAGAGCCACTAAAGCTTCACACTGCTCCTGCACAATAGAGGGACATTTTCTGACTGTCAGATAAGCAGAGTTAATTCTTTTCATGATTATAGTGTTATGAAAAATGCTAGATCTGTACTTTTATGATTACCATAGCACAGTATTATATATATATATATATATATATATATATATATATATATATATATATATATATATATATATATATATATATATATATATATATATATATATACTTTTATTGTTTATACAAACATTTGGTTTGTGGGTGATCTTATCTGCATATATATATATATATATATATATATATATATATATATACAGTATATATATATATATATGAGCCAAAATCATCACAATTAAAAAGGACCAAAGACTGAAACTACGTCAGTCTGTCTGCATTGGATTTATTTAATACACAAGTTTCACTTTTCCACAACATTCTAATTTATTGACCTGTATTTTTAGTCCAGTGCCTGTATATAAGATTAGTATTGACCAAGTTCAGAGGCTGTCATATGTTGATCAACTTACTATGTTGTGTATTTTCATCATTTTCAATATGAAAAATAACTTTCATATTGATTTAATGGGTTTATTGCATTAAAAAAAAAGTATCATGGACTTACTGCATTTTGGGAAAAATAATAATTAATACTTATAATTAATCTTTGAAAATCAAAACCTGGATTTTAATTTTTAATGTTAATATAACCTAAATATGCTATGTGTTATGCTAATGTTTGAAAAAGAAAATAGTGGTTTTCATCTTGCCACATTCTTGGTAAAGAAAACACATTTTTACTCAAATGAATCAAAATGGATATATATATATATAGATAGTGGCAGGGGGCTTGGTCAACACGGACACATAAAGGCCGGTCTTAAATAAAGACCGGGGAATATTTGTGTGGATAATCAGCAGAGTCAGATAACTAACGTACACGTCCACTGCCGGAGCAGTTCTCGTTCTCAAGTCAAGAACCGGTTGCATCGGTATTTGCATCACTAGTACACTGAACCAAGAAGTGTTTCTGTCGGATGGGTCCGATTCGAGAACTGAGGAGCTGATAATAACTGATATATATCTATGATGATAACTGCGCATGTGTGATTCAGCGTGAAGCAGACTGATACACAGAGCGTCTGAACCGAACTGATTCTTTTGGTGATTGGCTAATGTTATGATCTCTTTCCACTTGAATGCTATCGCTTTTAATTTAAAATGGTTTATTTAAAACAATTATTTATCAAAAAGATGGAATTACAAATAACATTCCACGTGGCTCCAGAAGGTTATTAAATGCCATGTGAAAACAATGCATTTGTGTAAAAAACAAATACATAATTACAACATTATTCACTGTCTTATAGAGTGGTGATCCAGTGGATGACATAGAACATAGGAATAGCGTAAGCTCCGTGGAGAATATGTAACAGGTTTTCCAGTGTTGAGTACTCGAGACTCGGACTCGGTGTTGGACTCGGTCTCGAGACCGTATTTTAATGGTCTCGGTCTTGTCATGGACTCGTGTGCATTTTGACTCGGTATTGACTCGGACTCGAACATATTAGGAATCGGACTTATGCCCGAGTCCACTCGAGTCCCAATCAAAATATTTCATGATTATTCTACTGTATGTTAATGTTTATTTAAATTGATGTATGATTGACACATCCAATGACTGGTGATTTTCTTTTGACGTGAGACATTAGGCCAGCGACACACTGCGTGGCGTGTCTGTTTTTAATTCGGCTCCCATGTTAACAGGTTAGATCTTGCAGACTGTCTGCGTGAGACGCGCGGAAAACCCGTGCATGCTAGAAATAGAACCGACGCCTATTTTTCACGTGACACGCGTGCATGTTGGAAGCGTTTCCAGGCAAAATATACTAGGAAAATATATTTATATGTAATTTTGTACACAAATACATATTAATTCATGACATTTGGATATTTGAAAGTCTATAGGTTGACATAAATTCAGATATAAATGTAATTTAAAAAATAAATTAATAATGATCGATTGTCAAATATTGTACATGTCCAACATACTCTATTTTGCCGTCAATACTGTTGACGGTGTCCTATCAGTAGGTGTGTAAAAAAAAGTTGATATTGTTGTCATGAAGAAAAGAGCTTGGTTTTTCGGCGGCCTCCCTCTATATCACCTACAGCCGCAGCAGCGCGCCAAGCGCCGCATGCAGGCACGCTTCTGGTGTGTAAAGACACAGAAAACGCAAAGCAGCCACCACGTTTCTGGCACGCAGTAGAGACGCCACGCAGCCAGTGTGTCACCGGCCTTAAGTTACCCTCCTGCCATCCGCCTGTAGTGATCCCGCTTTCCAGAAAGCCACATTGCTACATTATTTCTCTCAACTGTGTTATTTTTACAAAGTAGGACAAAATGGTCACAGAAAAAAAACAAATATTGTTTAATTAAATTATATACTGAATACAGACACAGACTGACTGTCTCAACACTAAACATCTCCCCCCCAAAAATGTCTGACAGAATGCATTGAACTTATATGGCATTTGATCCAGCTTTCTTCCCCTGGCACATACACATTTTTGGATGAAAATTTCTAGGACAGTCAGTCGGCTCTTGTGTGTATGCCCTCCGTAACTAAAAAAAACTTACATTAGTGTGTATTTTACCCTGCATTAAAACGCACCATCCAGTGATATTAGCATTAGATTATCCATTGTTGTTACAGAAAGTGATAAAATGGTAACCGTTGTCAGTCCCCGCTACCTCTGCGCCAGTAGAGAGAGTTTTTAGTTGGGTGGATTGATCATGAGACCACATGGTGCTTGGTTGGGTAGCAGGATGGTCTCCACACTTATTTTTTTGAAAAGTAATTATGCCCATCTGTAATCTTCACAACATCTGAAGTGCACATAATCGAAGACATTGTAAGGATATTAGCAGTCATTAGTTAAGCTTCAAGGTTAAAAGTTATGTAAAAGCTGTTACAGTTGAACATTTACAGGTATAGTGGTACAGTAATGTTACTTGTACTAGAAGTGTTATGTAGAATTACAATATAGAGTCATACAGTAATATTATGTGTACTAGAAAGGTTATATGGATGTGTATAGTGGTACAACGGTGTTATGTGAAAATGAGCACTTAATATTGACAAGTAACACTTCATAATACTAATAAAATTACCTTTACACCACATACTATGTGGCCCTTTTAACCTTTATTGTTTCCACCAAACATTTGACATACTCTTGAAGATTTCTTTAGGTCTTGTCTCAGACCCAATCTCTCTGGTCTCGGTCTTGACTCGGACTCGACCCTTTCTGAACTCGGTTTTGACTCGGACTCGACCCTTTCTGAACTCGGTCTTGACTCGGACTCGACCCTCTCTGGACTCGATCTGGACTCGGACTCGAATGAGCTGGTCTCGACTACAACACTGACGTTTTCACTCCCAACTCGTCACATATTAATGCTTGGTCAGGACCCATTTAGCGTTACTTTTCAATATGCAGTGTCCTTTGTTGGTTTGCATGCATTTGTGAAATTATAAATAATTTTACATAAATGTATACTTTCATTGGAGCACCTAAACCCACCCCTTCCATAAAAACTAGGGATGCACGATATTGGATTTTGGCCGATATTCGATATGCCGATATTTTCAAAATAATTTTGGCCGATGCCGATACCGATATCGATATATATACAAATATATACTGATATATTTAAACTTTAATTTTACTGAAGAGAAATCCATGTATCTCTTCTGTACTGATTCTACCATAAATTTATTATTTTACAAATGTAGACAGACATTCACATCTGAAAAACAGGTCAATTATTTCACTTGGAGAATATCGGTTTGGCTCATCGGCAGAAATATTCATATCGGCCGATACCGATAATGGTCATTTTAAGCTTTTATCGGCCGATACCGATATTGTGCCGATATTATCGTGCATCCCTAATAAAAACTATCCACTTCTGAACAATGTAAAACACGTAACATGCAAATATAAGTTCAGTCATAGATATTTATTGCAATACTGTCCATAAAATAAAATAAAAATAATAATAATAAAACGGTATAAAAGCATTGTAACCAAATTATGTTGAATCCCAAGACTTTTGAAGACATATTATATATTTATGCAAAGAAGTTAGCATATGATTTTCATTGCTTAAAATTATCCCGCTGCTCCGTTAACGCACTCAAATTTAATTTAAAAAGATACTCCCATAGCATGACAAAATCGTTCATGAGACCAAGGCTGATTGTAAGGATTCCTCTGACAGTGTTTTTTTTTTTTTTTTTTTTTTTTTTTGTGCACAGACTGCAGAACACATGATGAGCTTTACGGATGGAGACGGAAATTCACATCTATTCTTCTCACAAATAGTCGTTTTGCATTGGAAGACTTGGAATATTAATCATTTTTGAATAAATTATGACTGTAGTTGTATCTGCCTTTTATATTTTGTGTTTTATTGACAAATGGTATGGGACAGAGCATGGGTTACATGCTCATAAATGTGTAAATAGTGTAATATAAATAAAACTGTTCTGACTGTGTACATTGAAAAATCACACCCCAACATATAAGCAATAATGGCAATATAATTCCCACTACATTTTGCATTGGCATATTGAAGCCAATGGTTTGTTATTTTAAGCAATGGAGGACTCTGCATGTGGGGAAAAAAATAAAAAATAAAAAATACACTAAAAAAGTTGGGAGTTTTTTCATAGCAAATCCTAATTTTATTCGTTTAACTCATTAGTGGTGTATTGTTTTTCACTTTTCTCTGAGCTTCTGCGTTTGTCGCCACGTTCGCCTATATCTTCATCATCTGCTGGAAAATCTCTCTCTAGTGTATGCATATAGGACATTTAACAGAAGCTAGATATTACGGTTTAAACATTAATGGATATAATGATGTCATGCAAAACATCCAAATTGTTCACTTAGTAATGTATTAAGTAATTTGATCATGAATTATTCTTATAAATTGGAGCTTAATTATATTCACAGGGAGAGCCAATCACTGGTCAGCCCTCATTGGAGCTTCCCATTCGAAGAACTATATATTGTGGGAGTATGGAGGTTATGCCAGTGAAGGGGTC
Source organism: Carassius gibelio (assembly GCF_023724105.1). NCBI lineage: Eukaryota > Metazoa > Chordata > Actinopteri > Cypriniformes > Cyprinidae > Carassius > Carassius gibelio. Next base: position 24,599,840 of record NC_068413.1, on the reverse strand, counting down.
AAACAGGTTGCTGAACTGGGCTCACCGGTCAAGATGGAGGAGGAGATCCGTCAGAAGGTAAGAATGTGGAGTTATTGAGTAACCAAACTCATTGTCATTGAATGTTTATCCAGAATTAGTCATGATGTGAAATCTGATATTCTGCTGTAGTTGGTTTAGGTGTTTTGGAGAGGTTTTTTTCTGCTTGTGGAATTGCCAACAGTTCCTCTGTGAATTAATGTTTTTGTGTTGTGCAGTATATATGAAAAGTATTATGAGATCTTGATATTGGATTGTTTTTTGTATCTAGGATTAATGTCTTTCCACAACTTTAATGTTCCCATGTATTCTCAGATAAATTCAACTTGCAAACCTGAAGCTGCAAACAAATAGTGCTTTAAACATAATTCACCTGAGTGAAAGCAGTATTGGCATTATCCTCTTTGTCCTTGAAGAATGTTGATAAGAATAATAATAGGAATTGGATGCGGTGTCTATGGTGGTGCAATGATAAAATAGAGCTGAAATGGATCAGGTTGATCATTACATTAGCTCTCCACTGGAGCATCATAATTACCCGCTGTTGAGGTCATTTTGTGAGGAGCATCGAGAAAAGACCTTTGCAACTGACGAGCTCTGTGCCTATTCTCTAAATTCAGTAGAGCGTACAGATGCTCTTGGAGATCTGTGAAAAGCTCAGATGTTTGGTTACCGGTATGCACAATGCATTTCCATTTGCAAGATCAGCTGAGAATTGACACAGAAAGGATAGAAGATAAGAGGATAAAGGAGATGATTGAACTTAGTTCCGTTTCAATAATCATGCCTCTTGCACTCCCATTTTTTATCTCTCTTACAATAGTTAAGGTAAAAGGGTATACTATAACAGTTTTATGGTGATTTTGAATAAATCAGTGTTAAGACTTAATCTTTCCTGACATGTCACAACATTTTAACTCAAAATAAATTGAACGTTCTAAATACTCATCAAGGTTAATTAATGATTTTTTATGGTCTAATTTCCCCTACTCAATACAACATATTTCTTTGATCATTATGGTATGTTTCTGCTTATTACATTCGAAATGAAATTACTTTTTAATTTATTTTAGTTCTAAAGAAAAACAGGTTTGACACAAAGTAGGCATATATTTAGTTTGGCGTCTGAATTACATATTTTATTTACAATAAATGAGTTGCACTAATTAAGGCCCAATCCCAATTCTGCCCCTTAGCCCTTCCCCTTTCCCCTACCTCTCCGTTTCTAGCGTTCACGTGAAGGGGTGTAGCGTTCACGTCTCGATTTTGCTTTTGGTTGGAGGGGTAGGGGGAAGGGGAAGGGCCAGATAGCCCTTCAAACTAAGATTTTTTTGGGACCACACTTCAGACGAAGGGGTATGAATTATCTCGGCCACATGGCTGCTACAGCAAACAAAAAGCTACATAAATGTAAGCTTTTTTTGGCATAAATAAAGATTTTAATGAAAAGTAATCATTGGTTTTATGTTATACTAAATTGTGAGTTCATATTAACGGTCATGTTACTCAAATAAATGTTTGCAAAAAATCACTAATATTTGCTAAAGTCATATCATTACAGACCGTGCCACAGCATATGTCTGATCACTGCCGTAGACTAATCGGCCCAATAGTTAGAAATCACTAAACCATTTTCTCAAATATTGCGAGAGAGAGAGAGAGAGAGAGAGAGAGAGAGAGAGAGAGAGATGGAGGTTGCGTGTATTCACATCTGTTTGTTTATCTTTTTAGAGTGAGTTTACTTAAAAACAGCGATTGAAAAGTTTATTTTCTCCTGGATGTGTGAGCTGCGTGATTTCCGATGTGTGTGTGTGTGTGTGTGTGTCAGTAAGCAGCTCATTAATACAGAACAATAATTAAAGGCTCTAATGCACACCAGTATATGTGTGTATTGTAAGAGCTAGACGGCGAACGCTGATGACGTGTGACGTCATGGTAGTGGTGTCCCAATCCTTAGGGGAATATCTTCTCCCCTACCCCTTGACACTCTGTTTTAAGGGACAAGGGGAAGGGGTAGGTGGAGGGGTAGGGGAAGGGGTATAAAATAGAATTGGGATTGGGCCTAAAACAAAACACTACTTATACAAATTACAGTCAGCCCCTTGAGTCTTAGCTCTATTTTATTTATTTTTTTGGTCTCTTGTTGCTTTTGACTCACTAGGAGTTGGAAGGCACTATTGTTTACAAAGCTTCTTTGATATAACATGCATTGTGAAAATAACAACAAACAAATTCAAGTTAACTTGAATTAGTGTATTGTCCCTTTAGACTTATGAATTTCAGGCAGCCAAGCAGCATTGGCTGACATGGTTGGAAATGTCAGTTTGATAATTACGTTGTCAAGTCAGTGCACCAAAGATACTTCAGCTAATCTGAGCAAATGATAGAAACCCTAAAGGCGGTCCTGTATCTCTGTAGCAGCTCTCCAGTAAATCTGTTATTTGAGCCATATCGCTGTATGTTGCATTGGCTCTTGAGTATGTTGAAAGTAGGGCTGTTTGTAGTCGGGTGAACATGCCAGTTCACAATCACAATTATCGCCTTGGCGGACTTTGGCCCCACCAGTTTCTCGCTAATCTTCAGCAACAGTTGATAAGTGTAACGTTTTGTGAAACAAACACTTTTCTTGTTTGGGCTTCAGTTGGAAAATGCCAGAAATATTCTCCACAACAGAGCAATTAGCATCCCGTGTCTCTGTGTCGGTTTTCGATTTCCCTAACCTAAACCACTATCCTAAATTTGGGGCTTAGCGTCTACGTCATGGCTCTCAGCTCACCCTCTGTTCGTTGCTTAGCCGGCTGTTTTGGAGCAGGAGGAAAACTGGGAGATAGTTCGCTATCTCAGACTGAGAAAAGAAGCGAACAGAAATTGAGCGGAAGTACGAAGTCTGATGTAGTCAGGCTGAGGTGTAGCATTGTTTAAACAAAAATTTATAAATAAATAAGCAAGCAAAAAAGCATTTGAGTATGGGTTGGTCAAAATAATCTTTTTGCAAAGTTGGCAGGGCAAGGCCAACAGTGTAATTACTTTTTAATTACTTGAATGTTTATGTTAATGTCAATGCATCAAAATACACAGGCAGTACAGAGCTATAGGTCTATAGAGGAGTAGTGTGTGCATGTATTGAACAGTGTGTGTGTGTGTGTGTGTGTGTCATGTTATGTTTATTTGGCTATTTAACTAGTTTTGAAAAGGAAATCATGCATCATTTCAAAGCAGCTTTACAAAATAAATGCATGTTACATTATTCAAATTTATAATGCCAAATTAAACGGTACCACTTGTTAGTGTTGTTGCAAAGGTTCTGTCTGTTCTTCAAAGTCAAAGTTGATGTTATTCACTAAGTTCACCGTAAATAGTACATTTTTCTATTAAAATCCACAGCCTTTATTGATTTTTAGTTATGAATTCATATTTTTCCTCCAGACCAATTTGAATGCAGCAGACTCCATTAAATCAGTTCTCCCTATTGAGAGTTAGTAAAGATGCTTTTCTCTAAGCTACAGGAATCACTCTGACAATGGCAGTGTTTAAATCAAGGAATCATTATGTGATGTTACCACCTAGATCGAAATGAAGAAATTGATTGGAAGCCAGAGCTAGAAGAGATGAATGTGGGGGGTGTTTGGCACAATGAGCCAGCGGGTGGGAATGCCACACTGTGACATCGTTCCTTCTCTCGAGCAGAATAGAAGCACCATCTGTTTGAGATGTCTAATTTATGTCCATTTCCGTCCAGTGCCTGTAGTTTTTCATGAAACTTTCAAGTGGCTTTTAAAAGAATTTGTTATTTTGAATTACCTAAAAATTTAAATTAAGTTTCAATTATTGTCAGAAGAAATTTTCATCATTCTTCAAAACTCCTGTCCTGTAAAAAGTGTCTGTGATTATATGTATGAATGTATATATACATAAATATCTGTGCTTATATATATATATATATATATATATATATATATATATATATATATATATATATATATATATATATATATATATATATATATATATATATTAACATAGAGACACAATACCAACCCAAAAATCCAGAAAAAAAGATTTTTTTTTTTTTTTGTATTTGGTCACCAGGTTTGCACACATCTCAGGAGGGATTTTGATCCACTCCTCTTTACAGATCCAACCTAAATCCCTAAGGTTTCTTGTCTGATGTTTGGCAACTCTAAGTTTCAGCTCCCTCCACAGATTTTATATAGAATTGTGGTCTAGAGACTGACTAGACCACTCCATGAGCTTAATGTGCTTCTTTTTGAGCCACTGCTTTGTTGCCTTGGCTGCATGTTTCGGGTCGTTGTCACGCTGGAAGATCCATCCATGACCCATATTCAGTGTTCTGGCCGAGGGAAGGAGGTTCTCGTCCAATATTTTACAGTACAGGGGAGAGGTTGGAATGGAATATACAGATTGTGTGCACAGGTGTTTTTATACAAATAACGAGCTGGCATTAGGAGTAACTTCTTAAAGTGACAGGACTAATCTGTGTTCCAAATGTCCAAATGGGCTCATAACCAATCTGTGGGAGACAGAATTCCTGCTCAAATACTTCGGGATCAAATACTTCATCAATTTCTAACCTTCTAATATAAGCCAATCACTTCTAACCCTGTATATAATGTTTTTTTTTTTTTTTTTTTTTGGTAAGGATTTTTTGGTTGATATTCTGTCTCTATCCATTAAAATGAACATACCATAGCAAATTACTTACCCTTCCTTTTTTTAAGTGGGCAAAATTACAAAATCAGCAGGGGATCAAATAAATATTTTCCTCAATGTATATTATATGTTGATATCTATTCAAAATATGAGTATTATAAGAATCTTCAAAAGCTTTTGCATAAACACCCAATACAGTTACACTCGAGATACCATGCTCAAAGATAAAGAGTTGTGATCTTTCCTTCTGAAAGTTTAAGTTACCACTGGTTCACTGCCTCCCTGAAGGTGTGACCTTGCTAGAAGTTAAAAGGCCTCGCCTCTCTGTATCCTTCACTTTCTTTTCTCTCTAATTCTGTGTTGTTACTGCTGTTATGACCCTCCTTGGGCATCCAGCAGTGGTGGACAGTAACGGAGTAGCTTTACTTCGTTACTGTACTTAAGTAAATTTTTCAAGTATCTGTACTTTACTGGAGTAGTTTTATTTCGAGCAACTTTTACTTTTACTTCACTACATTCCAAAGCATAAAATCGTACTTTTTACTTCACTACATTTCATAAAACATATCGTTACTCCCTATAATATATCACGTGCTCCGACACTCAGAAGCGGTGTCTGATTCATCATGAACGAACTGAGTCTTTTCAAAATATACTTTTAAATCGGATCGCGAGTCGCACCAAACGATTCGTTTACGAATTAGAATGATCCGATTGCAGATGTTCTGGAGTCGACCACTCACTGATTCAAATGAACCGTTTAGTGCGAGTCTACAGAAGTAAGAACCGGGAGATCTTGTGAGCGCGCGTGCGTCTGATGTTGCTAAAAGTAAGTTGTTAATGTCGAAATTTAGGATTAATTATTGTAACTGAAAATCATATTTAGGTCAAAATTGTCCGTTGTTTGGGAACTAAATCCGCTGTAAAGAGTGATCTGTTTAAGCCCACTGAAATGCTCGAGTGCAGACGATGCAGACACATCAATAAGCGTCTCTGTGTTTTAGGTAAAAAAATAAAAAATAAAAAACACACACACACACATTAATCTAACACATATTATATAAAATAACTCGTGCATGTTCAAATTCCCCGCTGCCGTAATATTAACAGTTTTATTAAAATGCTACTATGTGACGTCTGTTTTTATATTGTTTATCAACAGTAACTTTATATTGTTTGGATTAGCTAGACGAGTACTGAAAGTGAAAGTGAAAGTGAAAGTGAAGTGACATTCAGCCAAGTATGGTGACCCATACTCAGAATTTGTGCTCTGCATTTAACCCATCCGAAATGCACACACACAGAGCAGTGAACACAAACACACACACTGTGAGCACACACCCGGAGCAGTGGGCAGCCATTTATGCTGCGGCGCCCGGGGAGCAGTTGGGGGTTCGATGCCTTGCTCAAGGGCACCTAAGTCATGGTATTGAAGGTGGAGAGAGAACTGTACATGCACTCCCCCCACCCACAATTCCGTCCGGCTCGAGACTAGAACCCACAACCCTTCGATTGGGAGTCCAACCCTCTAACCATTAGGCCACGACTTCCCACAGACAGACATGAATGTTTATTCATAACCGTACTGAAAATAAGTAAATATTGCTAGCTGATGCTAACTGTCTACCTAACAAGCTTGCTGGTGCTAACTTGAGGTAATTTTTTATAAATAATGTCCAAATATTTTTATTCAACAACCTCTCTCTCTCTCTCTCTCTCTCTCTCTCTCTCTCTCTCTCTCTCTCTCTCTCTCTCTCTCTCTCTCTCTCTCTCTCTCTCTCTCTCTCTCTCTCTCTCTCTCTCTCTCTCTCTCTCTCTCTCTCTCTCTCTCTCTATATATATATATATATATATATATATATATATATATATATATATATATATATATATATATATATATATATATATATAGGGACAAAAGAAAAGATGTGATGTTCAGAACATGGTAACTACAGTAATTATCAAAGAGGGGAAGAGATCCCCCCCGTTTGGCCAGGGGTGTTTTTACACAGACAAGATTTGAGAAGGAAAAAAATCATTATGAAAATATAAGATATATATTCTTAACTTCAGGCCTTATTATCATGTCATATATAACTGTGATGTTCTGTAAAACAACAAACTTTAAAATACTTTGTTCATACTGGTGAAAATCAGATGGTCATCTCTGTTTTCTCTCAGGTACATCACAGTGTAAACTTCACAGTGAATATCACTCTCGTCAACGTAGTCCATATCAACAACAAAAATATATCTTGACTCCATATAGTGGTTATTTTGGAAAAAATCCCAGGGCCCGTATTCATAAAGAATCTGTAAATGCAAAAAGTAGCTCCTAGTGACAAAATTCTAAGAAAATTCTTAGAAATGTGGGCGTTTACTCTTAAAATTAAAGAAAAAATCCTAGTAAAGAAAAAAGTAATTCAGAAAGCATCTTAACCCTTAAAACAGGTCTTAAGGTCAAACTTGTTAGGAGCACAGACGAGGACTTTTAAGAGGCTTAAGAGTTTCTTTAGCAGAGGAGAAAATGGCAGAAAGACGAAGAGGCAGAAGAAATGTGTTGCAGACAATGGATGACAGTGAGTTAATAAGACGCGATAGATTATATAATAATTTTTTATATAATTTAAATTTAATATATAAATTAAAGTAATCTCTACATTACGATATTTGGCAACTGGGAAAATGCAACAATGCAATAGTGATGATTTGTGTCTGTCACAACCTTCTGTAAGCAGAGTGACAACACAAACAATTACAGCACTTTCAGAACATCTTATTGTGTTGCAGTTCATTTAGTTTCCACTGGACATTCCCACCTTGCAGGCTCAAAAAACTGCATTTATGAATATAGCAGGCTTATAGGTGCCCACAAGCAGGGAGAATGAACCACTAATAGTTTGTGCTATATGCTCCCATGTCTGCTTCTTGTCTCTTGCTGTGACACCCAGCCCGAATTTTCCTTTAAGAATGGCCTTGTGTTCATCCACTAACTGGGCTAACAGTAAACACTGTTCCTCTGTCCAGTTTTGCTTTCTCGCCCTTCTTGGTTTTGATTCCATGTTTGATACATTTGAACCAACATTCAAATCGCCACTTAAATAGAACAGCAATCACTGTAACTGGAAAGAGTGGAACAATTTTTATCATAGGCAATCAAATACCTTATAGGAAATTACAAGCATGGTAAATAAAAAAAGGATTTATATACACACATATAATGTGTGTGTGTGTGTGTGTGTGTGTGTGTGAGAGAGAGAGAGAACGGTTTGAATTCAAAGTGAGAATAAGAATAGAGCCTATACTTAAAATCACTCTTTTTCTCCTTCTTGGACAACCAACCAATCACAGTCTTCAAAAGATTGTGTCATACATAGCAACAGGGTCAACCCCGCCTCCTCACTAAGATGAAAGTTTTTGTCTTTTCCTTACTCAGATTTCTTCTCAGATCGGTCCCGATCGCTCTTAAGCTAAGACTCCTACGAGTTTTTAAGCTAAATTAAGAGGTTTCTGAGAGGATTCTTAGAATCTTTATGAATACAGGCCCAGGTATTTTGAGCAGTAGCATTATTTAAAAAAATATGTGCTAGTATAAAATTAAATTAAGTAGCCTATATAAAATTTCAAACATCTATCTTTCAGTACTTTTTTACTTAAGTACATAAAAAATTTAGTACTTTTGTACTTTTACTTGAGTAAAATTGAAAAAGGAGTACTTTTACTTTTACTGGAGTAATATTTTACTATACGTATCTGTACTTTTACTCAAGTACTTGATTTGTGTACTTCGTCCACCACTGGCATCCAGTCCAACCGAGACCCCACAAAAAGTTGCAACAAGCCATGTTGCAACATTTCATGTGGTAGAGAACTCACCCAAACCACCACCGAGTCAGAATAACATCTTCAACACTCTTCGACCCGGAAGAATTTGATCAGAACCTCAGCTTCACCATCAAACCATCTAACTAAATAAACATAGATTTAATATAAGCTGTAGACTTAGGTGGTAAACTAACTAATTTTTCATAGCTGCATTCTCTAGTAGTTCTAGAGGGTTTCATTCATTCACTTTTATTCCCCTTTCTCCCGTATATATTCATGAGCGTGTGTATGTGTGTGTTAGACTAGTTATGTGCACAATTTTGTGCACAAATCGCATGAGTTTCTGGTTCTGCCACATCTTGCAGAGTCACTGAAATTATTCCTGATCTTGCTACACGGTCTAATGCATTAATGCTATAAGAAATGTACTTTCTGTGGGCAAAAAATTTGCATTTTTATAGTTGATTTGAAATTACACTGAATGTTCAATTAATTAATAGATTAGTTGATTGTTATATTTATGACAGCTGATATACATACTTGTAATTGATATTTATATTCATTTTCCTTTTGAGCTAATTTGCTACAGAAAGTTCTGATGCAATTTGTTAAGGCTGCAGTTCAGCTTTACCGAAGTTTTGTTGACAAGAGAGAACCTAGATTTGATGAATGAAAAGACAAGGCTGCTGCCTGGTGCAAACGTAGGGGTCCTTTGAAGACTTCTAGCTCAGCATCATCTTCACTGACTTCTAATCCTTCAAGAAGAAGAATCTTTCCATGAAGAAGTATCTCTGCTGTATTCTTAGACAGTGATCTTTTAAAGCATGAAGGTATCACACCCTCAGGAGGTGAGTGAGACAATCAGGAATTGTACTTTCTAGGGGAAACTCATGTTACTTGTAATGCATTACCCCTAACACTGTGTAGAGGTAATACAAAGGCACCACAATATAAAATGGAAGCCTTGATATTGTAAGTTTGAATACATGTTTATGCATTTTTCATATATAATGCATAGTATGAAAAAGAGTTTGTATGTCTGTTTCATAGTGAGTGAAACGGTCTAAATTTATTTGGTTTGTATAACAGTCTTATCTTGCTGATTTGTAACTTGAGGTCTGATTATGGCTGGATGTTATTTGCAGTTTTGGGGTACTTCTGCCTCCTGGCTTGCTTGTTGGGTGAGGGGTAATGGGGTTTATTTATTCAAATCAACAAATATCTGTCTCAGGTACTATATCAAATTTAAAGTAACATTTAGCAGTGTGACTGTCAAGGTATGTTAGTAATCTTTCAGCCATTTTTTTATTCCTACATTAATTTTATTTTGCACATTAATTTTCATGTTAAGTAATAAAATGAATAGTCAAAATGTTTTTGCAAGTATTAATTCTTATTCCTGACATCAATCTTTTTAATCTTGGCAAATCTGAGGACAGATCAAAACATTGTGATATCTTGTGGAACTGTTATAATAAACATTTGAGGCTACTGTGGTTTTTTCTCTGCATTTGATCTCATCAAGAAGAAACATTTCAGATAGTTAGGGAAAATTAATTTGTATTTTTATCCCCTTTTATCCCATTTTTGTTCCAGTAGCCTGTGATTCAAAATATTTTAGTTGCTCCTTTACAGTCTTGGTCCTGGCAAAGATGAACCATCAGCTAAAGTCTGAAGCAAGAAAATGCCAGGAAACACTGACATAAACAGAAATAGTCTGTGCGTTTGCGGTGAAGATTCAGCCAGATCTTAGTGTGTGTGTAGATGAGAGGCTAAAGTCTCCCTTCCTTAAAGGTCCCATGACATGGATTATTTCCTTTTTTTAAATGTTTTTTTTTTTTTTTTTATGTTTCCTTAGGTGTACTTATATTGTTAGTATGATTTTTACATTTAAACATTTTTATATCCTGATATTAGCCCTCTGGCTTGATTGCTCTGTTTGAAGGGGCGTGTCTGCTGTGAGACTCCGAGTAAACAACGACTGTTGTGATTGGCTGACATCTTTGCATACGGAATGTGTATTACATGCGGAACCCCTCTTATTTATATATATATATATATATATATATATATATATATATATATATATATATATATACACACACACACATACACACACTATTACAGCTGTCGAGATTAACAAATCATGGAAGTGTTGATTATATAATTATTTTTTTTATCTTTTCACATCACATGAAAAGCTGCAGTGATGAGCACTGAGTAAACAGAGTCTGTTTATCGCGTGAATGCTGTGATCTCGTCATTATTGCAACACTTTTTCTCTCACAAAATGCTTTCACCACAACTAACAGCAAACACATGAATACACCACATGAATACATTAAGAGCTTTGTTGTGCAGCCTAACAACGTCATTCATTGTAACGGCAGTTTAGGCAAGTGTGCAGATATACTCGCGATTTGTGACAGCTCCGAAAAAATAAATGGAGCGTTCTTTGATCACTTTCTGTAGTTAAATCACAATTTAAATAAAAAATTTGTTTCATGCTACTAAGAGAAACAATGTGAAGTTGACCATTTAGTCACTGGCTTGATTCACTGATGCATAAACCATGTTAAACGATTTAGAAAGTAAGTCTGCGTGAACTTGAATAATAAGCTACACATTAGAAATCACAGATCAGGCATTAATGAACACTGTTACTCACTGTTTGTGGCGGTGCTGTCGAATCCATATCATCATATCAAAGTCTGTTTGTAACGCCTGTGCTGACATTGTGACTGAATTATATGTAAATATTTGGGCGGGCAAAGCAGAGAAAGAGGAGGTAACGTTTCTCCTTATAACGTCACATGGAGGAGATTCAAAATCAGCCCGTTTGAGCTTCCATTTTCTCAAAGGCAGAGAAAGATAGCAGAATCTCGATTTACACTGATTTAAATTTCTACAAACTTGGGGACCATATAAAGGCTAGGGGAACTCATATTAATGATAAAGTAAAAAAATAAAAAAAAAATAATGTCATGGGACCTTTAAGTATTTGTGTGGAAATGTCCTTGCCCGGTCAAGCAGGTGTGGTGGTAGAGATGGCTTGTAAATGATGGCTTTATTTTAAGTGCCTCAGACTGCCACTGCATCTCAGACAAGTTTTATATCTGTGTTCCCATCTGTCCAACCTTCTGTCTGGTTTGTATGAATTTCTCCATTTTTGTGTTGATAAAGAACCATAGCCTGTTGATAAATAAGTCTTTCTTCTCAATTTCCTGCACTGCAGCTCATCATGATATGCTTCCCCTCTAGAGGCTGTTGCTAGTTGTCATTGTGTGCTGAAATGTTTTTCATAAATTTTCAGGTCATTGTTGACGCTCTGTGGGGAAGTAAATGGAAAATAAAATCTCCATGCTTCGGTGCATCCATCTCATTCAGCTCAGATAACACTAATGTTTCCTCCAAAACCTTTATGCTTTTACTATTTCTAAAGAGTCTCAGCTTCTGCACAGCAATGAGAGTGTGATTGTTTGTGTTCTCACCCGTGTAATTCCCTACCCAAATGCCATATGTCAGTGCTGCATGTTTGCATATCTGTTAAGGCCTTTCTCTATGAAGGGCTGTTTTTGTAAGATGTCAAATGAAAGCTACGGTGTTTGTGAATGCTAGTTGAAACAATTGACCTATGTTTCTAACAACAGAACCTTTTGCTAACTTGACTAATAATGCTATTGGGATACACTACCTATGTTTTCTATTGTTTCTTCTCTGTATGCATTAGCCAATCTGTGACAGGTCTGTATGGATGACACTTGAGCCTGTGTCTAGAGGAAAAATAACTAGACAGATTTTTGAGGTCACAAAAATATTCCCTGGTGCATCAGAGGTCCATACTACAGGCCTGAAAAAATATATGGCTTCAGCTGCTGATGTCATTGTATTGCTTGTATTGTATTTTTTAATCAGTTCTCTTTTTATAAATTTTTCAATTCTCACCTAGTTGGTAATTTGTGTATGCAGCTGGCTCCTATCTCAGCTCAGTGTGGTGCTAATGAGAAGACTGCTGTTGTGGTGCTTTTAATGGCTGCCTTGTCTCTGACTCAGGTTCTGCTGGCACAGGCCACCAGAGGATCTCAGATGGATTGTGAAATTATCCATTTCCTGACTGAGCAACTGTTGTTCTCTCCCCACATGGAAAGAAATAAGGTTCCACCTCAGATAAAGATGATAGCAATGCTAGTCAGCAGTCGGTCTAGATGAGACACTGGACTCTTTCACTCTTTTTCCCCACTCAACCTCTGAGGGGTGCTTTGACAGTTTCTGCTTGTGGTATTTACTTTTTATAAAAGTCTCATAAGGCATAGTTGTGTCTTTTAAATATCTTTCTGTTTGGTAACTTAATTACAAAACAGTAAACATGTATGGGGCAACAGCATAAATTAAACATTTTGTATTGAAGTAGTTTTAACAATTTATTTTAAAAAAGCTTCCTAAAGCCCTAGGAAACAAGGGGTTTCACACCAAGCCAGTTGATTTGATCAGTTAAACTTTTAAAAACATTTTAGCATTTCTGTAGTAAACCTAAAAAGTCACACTCCATGTACCATTTAAGTGATTTTATGATTATATAGATCAGCAGTATGCACTGAGGTTGCCATGGCAAAGAGACGTGCTGTCTATTTTTGCTGCACTAGCTAAAAGTACAAAGTATAATTTTATTAAGCAAATCAACGAGCGAAACACCCACTATTGTAAAACAGATATCTGCTGGAGATGATTCAAGTTAAATGCACAAAAGCAGGCATCAAACTCATATAGCAAATCTTTCGGAAAAAGACAGATTAAGCAGTTTATATTGTGAAATCGGTTTTGTTCTGTGTATGTATGTATGTCTGTGTACATTTTTGGATGTAAATGGTCCTTTTTCTGAAATAATTGTTACCTTTATGAGATTGTCCGATCTCGGACTCCAGACTTGAGTCATCATATGTCAGCATCTTCATCTGACTTTATTTTAGTTAGGTCCAGATTCCTCTGCAGTTGTTGTATTTTGTTAAAATAAAAAGCCAAATATCCATTTACGGAATGCAACAGGCAAGCAGCATATAACATAGGCTATTATCCCCCAAGATGCATATGCGTCATGTGACAACTTCCTTTGCAAATTAAATTTGGGAAGCCATTAGTAAGTTTGATTAATTCGTTTTAAAATGTATTAAAATAACTACATTGTATGCATATTGTTACAGAGTTAACAGATGAAGCATGCGGATCCATGTGCAAAGCTGTTATTTACAGGCATGGTCACAAAACAGGCAAAGGTCAGACAATGGCGAACAGATATATTAGAAGGCAAGGCAAGAGAGTGATTCAAACAAGCGTTGCAAACAATATCCAAAAGGGCAAGGGAAAGAGAGATAAACCAGGTACACAGGCAGGAAACAGGTAATCACAAGACTAGACTAAGAACTAAAGCTGAAAACTGAACTGGCTCCATAATGTAGCTACAGCAATGAGAGTGATAAATGCTGAAACAATACTCTGTCACTTGAGCAGGATCTGTGTTATATAGTGGGTGTGATCGCTCTCAGGTGAGCAGGAGATTGATGACAGCTGTGTGTAATCAGTGTAATGGATGATGGGAAATGTAGTCCAGGGTATAGTGTAACAGTTAGTGGGGCAAGAGTCCATATGCCGAATGAGTGACCTCTGGTGGCGATCGGACAGAAGTCCATGGAAAGGATTCATGAAACATGTTTACTTTTTATTTTTAATAAAATTAGGGGCCTCTACAAAACAGCTGACCACTTTATGAATATTCAGTGTGCATAAACAGTAGGGGTGTACACAAGTATGATTCGGTGCATACCTCGGTTTTAACGTAATGGTTTCATATGATGGGGAGGGGGGGGGGGTGGCTGTAAAGTAGTTTACTGAACAAGTTGCTCTTTCTTTAAATACATTACGTTATAATAAAAATGTCCTTAGAGATAAAAAAATTGACCTCTTATTCTTTAAACTATAAGGAGTCCTTTTACATCATAAGGTTAGAATTAACAGCTTTAATCTAAACTTTTTGGGTTGCCCTTTGAAAGGACCCCATTTACACTGCACAAGCTGATCGAAGCCACTCTAGTCAATGTTTGTTTATACAGTATTGTTCAAAATAATAGCAGTACAATGTGACTAACCAGAATAATCAAGGTTTTTCGTATATTTTTTTATTGCTACGTGGCAAACAAGTTACCAGTAGGTTCAGTAGATTCTCAGAAAACAAATGAGACCCAGCATTCATGATATGCACGCTCTTAAGGCTGTGCAATTGGGCAATTAGTTGAATTAGTTGAAAGGGGTGTGTTCAAAAAAATAGCAGTGTGGCATTCAATCACTGAGGTCATCAATTTTGTGAAGAAACAGGTGTGAATCAGGTGGCCCCTATTTAAGGATGAAGCCAACACTTGTTGAACATGCATTTGAAAGCTGAGGAAAATGGGTCGTTCAAGACATTGTTCAGAAGAACAGCGTACTTTGATTAAAAAGTTGATTAGAGAGGGGAAAACCTATAAAGAGGTGCAAAAAATGATAGGCTGTTCAGCTAAAATGATCTCCAATGCCTTAAAATGGAGAGCAAAACCAGAGAGACGTGGAAGAAAACGGAAGACAACCATCAAAATGGATAGAAGAATAACCAGAATGGCAAAGGCTCAGCCAATGATCACCTCCAGGATGATCAAAGACAGTCTGGAGTTACCTGTAAGTACTGTGACAGTTAGAAGACGTCTGTGTGAAGCTAATCTATTTTCAAGAATCCCCCGCAAAGTCCCTCTGTTAAAAAAAAGGCATGTGCAGAAGAGGTTACAATTTGCCAAAGAACACATCAACTGGCCTAAAGAGAAATGGAGGAACATTTTGTGGACTGATGAGAGTAAAATTGTTCTTTTTGGGTCCAAGGGCCACAGGCAGTTTGTGAGACGACCCCCAAACTCTGAATTCAAGCCACAGTACACAGTGAAGACAGTGAAGCATGGAGGTGCAAGCATCATGATATGGGCATGTTTCTCCTACTATGGTGTTGGGCCTATTTATCGCATACCAGGGGTCATGGATCAGTTTGCATATGTTAAAATACTTGAAGAGGTCATGTTGCCCTATGCTGAAGAGGACATGCCCTTGAAATGGTTGTTTCAACAAGACAATGACCCAAAACACACTAGTAAACGGGCAAAGTCTTGGTTCCAAACCAACAAAATTAATGTTATGGAGTTGCCAGCCCAATCTCCAGACCTTAATCCAATTGAGAACTTGTGGGGTGATATCAAAAATGCTGTTTCTGAAGCAAAACCAAGAAATGTGAATGAATTGTGGAATGTTGTTAAAGAATCATGGAGTGGAATAACAGCTGAGAGGTGCCACAAGTTGGTTGACTCCATGCCACACAGATGTCAAGCAGTTTTAAAAAACTGTGGTCATACAACTAAATATCAGTTTAGTGATTCACAGGATTGCTAAATCCCAGAAAAAAAATGTTTGTACAAAATAGTTTTGAGTTTGTACAGTCAAAGGTAGACACTGCTATTTTTTTGAACACACCCCTTTCAACTAATTGCCCAATTGCACAGCCTTAAGAGCGTGCATATCATGAATGCTGGGTCTTGTTTGTTTTCTGACAATCTACTGAACCTACTGGTAAAAAAAAAAAAACAAAAAAAAAAAACTCTATGCCAAAAGAGCCTTGTCTAACAGGCATAAAGCACTGACTGCTTGACACAGTGACAGAATTGACATGAAACAGCATTCAGTCAGCACTATGCTGGAGGTATTTCCTCCTGCATTTGACAAGGAAGCGTTACATTCTTTTTCATCCGTTTTCTTCCCACTGCCCTCACAACTTTGGATACAAAAGCCAAATAATAATACTCTAAAGCTTTGACACAGTCTGGTTTAAACAATAGTCTAAAATTGTAATTGATTCAGGGTGTGAAGACTTTTTCTGTGGAAGTATTCATTAAGATGATTGCAATATTGGTCTCCTTTTTATATTAAAAGCAAAAACATGAAACAGTTTGAGAGATGGATTGTTTGTGTCCGCTGAGATGGAAAATGGGGTAGGTAGAAAATTCACACTACACAGGGGCTTTCAAATATGAAACCCACACAGGGTTTTCAGCACCATGTGCAAAATTGCAGCACCAAGTCTGTCTTTTATTTTAGATGTGTGTGTTGTGTGTTACAATAGTACTGTAAGGACATGTTTAACAATATTAAAGCGTTTATCAGTGTACTTTCTTTTTTCACTTTTTTTCTTTTTTATGTATATATACCTTTAAAGAAAGGGGAAGATTTCTATGCAAATAATAATAATAATAATAATAATAATAATAATAATAATAATAACAATTGCTCTATTGTGATTAAGAATATGACGGTTTAAAAAAAAAGTGTACCCATTGTATTGTGTCTACAAATGAAGACTAGGAAATATAGTGTCTCTGGTGTGTATATTGATCTTCCTATTCCAGACACCATCAGAATGATCCTTGTTTGTTTTCCCTGCAGTTGCCCATGTATAATAAATTACAGAAAGCTATTCTGAGTATAAATAGGACCCATTAAACAGCATCCATGCCTGGGTGGGCATACAAGCTGTGAAGTTTTTTTTTTTTTTTTTTTTTTTTCTTGTAATGTCTTTGTCACTCCTGTGAAAGAACCACCGTGATGAATCTGCCAGAGAATCGACTGCCCGTTTCTGTTCTAAATGATGACACGCTGACAATGACCAGTCGTTACACCTCACCTCTATTTCTTAGATTAAGTCATCACAGAGATCTTTATGAAATGCCTCCTCCTCTCAAAACACACATCTCTCCTTCCCTTAGCATTACACTAGACTTTATGACATATGACAGCTCTCTCAGAATAAACACATGCTTGCGTGCTAGTCTCAACCTCAGCCACAGTTCACTGACTCTCTGATGCATATTACATAAATGGTAGACACTGACTAAAATTGACAGTTCCAGTACTATTGGCTGGCTGTTATAATAACTTAATTTGCCAAAGTTTGTGAGGTTCTTGGCTCATGGAGAGACTTCCATTGTCTGAGGATCTCTCACGGCAAGAAGTGGTTAGTAACATGATGGATATCCAGACGGGCATGTCCGCTCCACATCTCATCTATCAATAATGTGAGTGGCCTCTCTACAATGCCGTGATTCAACCCTGAAAGCATCAGACTGGAGAGATCACAGTCTTTGAACATCCTCTGATAAATATAACCTCTGGTGTACAACTGCTCAGGCGGGATACCAACTGTGACAGAGATTCAAATCTTACCACAAAGAAGGCAAAAGACACATAGCTGTGGAAATTGCACAACATATTATAAATGAAATATGATTTGCCCCTGCTAATAGCATTCATCTGTAACCTCTTCCATGGCCACTGTGCCAAAGCCTAAGAGGTGGCTGGAGGATAATGCGGTGACAAGAAACATTTCCTGATGCCTTTTAACAGGCAGTCTTAAACCATCAGGATTTTGGATGACTGCCACTTGGTTCTTTCTTATTTCACTTTCTCTCTCCTCATCCATGCAATACATCCCAGTGCTGGTGCCTTTCTCAGGGTCTTGTGTCGCCTCAGGCTGCTGAAAGTTTGAAAAATGCTGTCCTGCATAATGCTGTTGATGATTGTTTCAATTTCAGTCAACTGGCAGATTTTTGGGTGCTTGTCAAGTCAACTATAACATTGGTCAGAGCTGTCACCTTTTAGGAAAACAGAGTGTTTTCAAATAGAACAGCTAAAAATGATCTGTTTTTTGGCAGGCAAAACTGTTATTATGATTCAACATCCTGAAATACTAAGCACAGACAAGAAGGTCTTAAAACGCAGTATGAAATTATGACCGTGTGTGTTTATAGTGATGATTACAGTTTATCAATCATACCTATTGAAAGCCTCAAATTACAGCATGGCAATAAAACAATCTCAGAATGGGATTGAGATAAAATTTATGCTGATAGCGATGAACTATCACACAAAATAATAAATGTTACTTCAGTCCATCCAACTTACACCAAATATTTAACATTTTGGCAAATTGGTTGCTAATTTGTATGAATTCGTACAGTCTTATTCATTTGTTTTTGTATGAGCAGTTTACACCCCACTGATAGTTAGGTTTATGGGTGTACCAACATCCTTACCTTTTTTTTCTGAAAATCATGTGTTTCAACATGAATCACATCATACAAACAGATAAATGTTTTCTAATGAGAGTGGGATTTGAAAAAAAAAAATAAAAAAAATAAATGAATACTGTGGCTAATAATAATAATAATAATACTGAATAATATTTTCAGCCATATCGCCAAACCTTATACAAAGAAATACATTTTATGAATGAATGTATTCCTTTTTTGTGTGTGTGTGTGAAAGTGATTTATTATTGTTGTTGAAAATCCTATAATAGACTTGGCCTATAAGTATTCCTTAAAACATTGAAAACTTTAAAAACATTGTATAGGCAGATAATTACATTAATTATATTTTTTTAACTTTACAGTTTTACTGTAACACAACAATAACAATAATAACAATAACAATACTCTCTATTGAATTAATCACTATCAATAATTATGGTGTATGAAGGGGAAAAAAATTGTTTATTTATTTATTTATTTTTAAGTAGTAGTTTAAAGCTTTAAATGGGGAAGTTGTGGTTTAGTGGTTAGAGAGTATGGCTCCTAACCCCAAGGTTGTGGGTTTCAAGTCTTGGGCTGGCAATACCACGACTTAGGTGCCCTTGAGCAAGGCACTGAACCCCCAACTGCTCCCCGGGCGCTGCAGCATAAATGGCTGCCCACTGCTCTGTGTGTCTGTTCACTGCTGTGTGTGTGCACTTTGGATGGGTTAAATGCAGAGCATGAATTCTAAGTATGGGTCACCATACATGGCTGTATATCACTTCACTTTAAAGGGGGGGGGGGTGAAATGCTAATTCATGCATACTGAGTTTTTTACACTGTTAAAGAGTTGGATTCCCATGCTAAACATAGACAAAGTTTCAAAAATTAAGTTGTACGTTTGAAGGAGTATTTCTGTTCCAAAAATACTCCTTCCGGTTTGTCACAAGTTTCGGAAAGTTTTTTTCGAGTATGGCTCTGTGTGACATTAGATTGAGCGGAATTTTCTTATATGGGTCCTAAGGGCACGTCTGCTGGAAGAGCGCGCGCTCCCATATAGCAGAGCAGCACTGAGAGGCTGAGCACAGACAATCAGTGATCAGAGCGAGAGCGTCGCGAAATGTCACGGAAGGAGTGTGTTTTTGGTTGCCAGGGCAAGACAACCCTGCACAGATTACCAAAGAAAAAACAGCATTAAGGGACCAGTGGATGGAGTTTATTTTTACAGAGCATCAACGGAGTTATGCAAGTGTTTGTGTTTGTTCCCTGCATTTCGAAGATGCTTGTTTTACAAACAAGGCCCAGTTTGACGACGGATTTGCGTATCGTTTATTTCTTAAGGATGATGCAATCCCAACGAAAAAGGGTCACGATCGTGTGTTGGAACCGCAGGCGGTGAGTAAAACTGCTTAAAATATCTCTGCCTCCTTGTTAGTGCGTCCGCCTCCCATGCCGGAGACCCGAGTTCGAGCCCCGCACGGAGCGAGTCGTTGCTGCTGCTGCTCTCATTCAGTTTCAGCCTCGGGATCTGATTCTGGATCATAAATAAACGGCTGAATCTGACTGTTAGCCATGGTTTGTTTTGGATGATGGTTTTTTCCTCAAGGTAATGTCACAGCTTCCAAACGCTCTCAACACAAAAGCCTACTGGCGCTCGTGATTCTTTAGCTCCGCCCACACTTCATGCCTCCAGTCGGTCGTGTTTTTCCGGGAAAAATCGGTACAGACTATCTTTCTCTAATGAATATAATAAAACTAAAGACTTTTTGGAGTTATGAAGGATGCAGTACTACTCTATAGGTACTCAAGATTAACAGGATATTGAGTGAAAACGAGCATTTCACCCCCCCTTTAAACTTTATATTTTTAATCATGCCTGTGAGGCAATTCATTGAGTTTACTTTCATCATTGTGAAGTGTTCCTGCTCAAGACCGAGACAGCAGAGAGTGTTAATTTTCTTTATTTTGTAAAAGCACAACGTTTTGGTAATATTGTGAGTGCAAACAAATAAAAGCAGACCCTTTACAGTTTAGAATGACGTATTACTCTAACATTTATGAGCAAAAATTACTGCATATTTTAAAGTTGAAAAAAAAAGTGCAGCTTCCACTCTCCACACAAAGGATTGGATATACATCTAACAGCACACATTTATCTAAGTTAAACATTTAAACTAACATTGTGATACCGCTTGGTCATTACTTAAAAAAAAACAAAAACTTATATTTAACGTTCAAAAAAAAAAAAAAAAAAAAAATGTGTAGGGCTCTAATCCACTTCAACATGTTTTGTTCTCTGTTGTTTTCATCTGTGAGCATGCACACAGTAGTTTATCATTTTGTTGAGTTTAAAGCATGTGACACAATCGTTCTGCTCTCACTGATCATTCGGGCAGAACTTGAATTCACATCAACCACAGTGTTGGGAGTAACGGTGTTTGTTAAGTTAATTTAGGAATTGAGTGCGATGTATTCCTCATTAAGTAAGGAAGAGTCCATCTGATTAAATTAACCTTGATTAAAAGCAGTAGATCTATTGGTTGTGAACCCGCAGTATAACCTGGAGGAGTTCCGGAAGCTGATTGGCTATCAAAACTTCACATGTTAAATAGAACCAGGTGTGCTTTGGTGATTAGTAGTGAGCAGAGGGATCTCTGTAGGCAAGGTTAATGTGCTTCTCCTACCCAAGTTGGTGGTGCTACTGATACTGGAGAAAGATTGCTAAAGCATGTTTGGAGTAAACCAAATGCTGAGACGGCGGTGAAAAGCCACAATGTGTTCATCAACTTTATAGAAGCTACTGGTAGGATAAAGACTCTTTTATTGACTGTTAAAGAGATCAATTGTGAATGTCTTGCAAGTTGTTTATTAATGCTAGCAGGTTTAGCATTTAACATGCTATCTGGTCATGTGCAGTAAATGCATTTGATTTAGTGTTGTTAAACCAGTTTGCACTGTATTTCTGATTTGTGCGTATTCTAGTAACATTGGTTGTAATTTAAATAAGTTAAAACCTCTTTAAATGACTGTATTACTGTGTGTAGTGACTCATATCTATATATTCTCTGTATAGGTTATTAAGCTAAGCATCTGAGCTAAGCATTTGAATTGAACTCTGAAAATAAGCAGAAGAAGACCAAGTTGCTGTTGAAAGATTTTAATAAAGTGCTTCAATGAAGAATCCGAATCCGATGTTTTGAGTTATTCCATGCATCCTATGAAGTTGACTGGAGCCTTGTTCAAGTTGGGGCAGACATTGAGGCTGAGAATCTCTAGATAACTTGACACTTAATAACCAAGCTTGTGGATAAGAAGATTAACGGCTTCTGGTGGTCCAGAGAAGGAAGCTGGTTCAAAGAACAACAATCAACATTGTTAATATAAGTTTAAGACCATATATCATTTGACT
Organism: Carassius gibelio; assembly: GCF_023724105.1. NCBI lineage: Eukaryota > Metazoa > Chordata > Actinopteri > Cypriniformes > Cyprinidae > Carassius > Carassius gibelio. The sequence goes on along the minus strand of NC_068413.1, from coordinate 24,577,787 downwards.
TCAAATGGCAGAAGAAGCCTTGGGGAAAACGGTGGATCAACTTAAGAGAGAAAGAACCACTACAAAGATGTGTTTTACCAAGCAAGTAAACCTTCTCACTCGAGAGTCAAGTCAAATGATTGAATCTGAACTCAGGAAGGAATTCCAGAAACTATCTTCTATTGCAAGAGCACTTTTTGATGCAAATGAAGATTATAAGATGGGATTGGTTGCAGAGCTGGAGGCTAGTGCAAAGAGTGATGAGAAAGTAGAGCTTGAAATTCAGCAGGTAGCAGATATTGAGAAGACTGTGAGCAACTGTGAGACAAAGCTTGAAGAGGTGAGAAAAATTGTTCAAATTAACTTGTGGCAGAGATATGGCCAAGAGGAATTAACAGCTGCAGTCCAAGAAGCTGAGAAGGCTTGTGACCATTCTGCTTCAATACCCGTTGCTGGTGTCAATTGTGAAGGATATGAAGTTCAACTAATTCACTTGGAAAGGCTTGTGAGCAGAGCAGTCAAAACTCTATCCAGCTGGGAGCGATGGATTCCTACAACAGAGAAGAAGGACTTTGAGAGCAGAGTGAGGCAGGTAAAAGTCCAAAACAGTGGACTCATTTTGAGAAACAGTGAGTTTATTACTGCACGTAATACTGAAAGAAGTTCTCAGTTTGTAAGTCCCACAGACCCAAACACAGCTCTCCAAACTATGCCGATTACACCAGTTGTGAGGATAAAACCAGCTAGTTTGCCTAAATTTAGTGGTATGAAGAGGGATTTCTTCCGTTGGAAGAAGGATTGGGTCAGTTTGCAGAAACAAGGAGAACCAACTGGCTCCGCAGAGGTCAAGAAAATCCAGCTCCTGGATAGCTTGGATGACAGAATTGTTAAGGATTTGAGGCTGTCAAGTTATAGCACTGCTGAGGATGTGTTTAGAGTGTTGGAGAATCGATATGGCAACAAGGTGGCAATTGCCATGGAAATTATTGAAGAACTGGAAAGAGTTCCTGCTGTAAAGGGTTATCAACTCAGAAGATTGATCGACTTGATCCAGACTGTTGAAAAAGCTCTGTCTGACCTGACCGATCTAGGGAATATCGGTGCAATAAAGAACCCTCTCGTAACTAAATCTATTGAGAGTAAATTGCCTGAATTTGTAAAGAGGGATTGGCTTGTCTTTATGATTGATCCTGATAATGGTGTAACTCCAGAGAATCACTTTGATGTCCTGCTGAAGTTTTTAAAGAAACAGGAAGATGTTCTTGAGAAACTCGAACAACTCAGAATCACTGACAAGGTAGAAAGGTTTGATAAATCAGAAAGAAGATTTGAGAAGAAATATGCATCTACAAAATCTACAAAGAAGTTTTCTGATATTGGATGTGTTGTTTGTGGAGCTGTAGCCCATAAAGACAAGATTTTCTTTTGTAGGAAGTTTAGGGACCTAAATTTGGCTGAAAAGAAATCTGCTGTGAGGAAGATTGGAGCTTGCAAGAAGTGTCTTGGATGTCATGAGGTTGATGCTGATTGCAAAGATGCGTTCTTGTGCAAAAACCGAGACTGCATGAAGGAAAATGGATCTGATCATCATTATTTCCTCTGTCCAAGAAGAGAACTCATGAGTGGTGGTGAGAAAAGGTCTCTGAAGGAGAACAGGAAGGTAAATGTGCTAACAGCAGAGCAAGAGGATTTTTTAGCTGAACTTTCTCCAGAGCTGGCTGAGCGATGTAGAAATGCTTTCACCAACAAAGCAGCAACAGTAACCTGCACTGGAAAGCCTCAAGTTGGACTTTTAAAGGAAAGTAGAGTAAAGGAACTGCCTGTTATCATGATGCTCTTGGAAGTTACAGCTAACGCTGGGCAGAAGATTGGAACTCTGGTTGATCTTGCATCAGACACCAACTATATAACCCATAAGGCTGCAGCAAGACTGAGGTTAAGATGTGAAGATGTCACTTTAGTTGTGCATGGAGTTGCTGGTATGACCATAAAGGCGAGAACCAAACGATATCTTCTCAGAGTCAGAGTCCGAACTGAGGAAGGTAAAGAAAGAGCACATGAGCTCCTTTGTTATGGCTTGGATGAAATTGCTAAAGTGCATAAAGTCATCAGACCTAAGCAACTGCAAAAGTTTTTCCCAGAAGTCAACCCTGAGGAGCTGGTAAGACCAAAAGAGATTGAACTACTTATAAGCCACCGAGAAGGAAGACTAGCCCCGCAAAGAGTGAAGATTGTAGGGGATCTTGTCTTATGGGACAGTCCTTTGGGAAAGACAGTGGGCGGTGCACATCCAGACCTATTTGAAGAAATAGATGTAGCTGCATATGAGTCAAAGACACATTTTGCTCGCTCAATGAGAACAGCCGCAGTAAAATATGAGGAGACAGTGGGAGGACCTGAATTGCAAGTAGAGTCTAAGTCTGCCCAACTACTTCAGGAAGCCAGAGCTGAGACAAATATTGCTGCTGCTGGCAACCGTGAGTTCTTGGAATGGTGGAAATGGGAAAGCATTGGGGCAGCTTGTGAACCGATGTGTGGAGCCTGTCGCTGTGGAAACTGTCAGCCAGGTGGTAAGGAGATGACACTGGCAGAGGAAAAAGAACTTGAGATTATAAAAGAGTGTCTTACCTATGTAGAGGGAGATGTGCACAGCAGTTCTCCTCATTGGCATTCAAAATACCCCTGGACGGAAGATCCAGCTTCCCTTCCCAATAATAGGAGTGGAGTTGAGGCAACATTTCTGAGGACAGAAAAGCAGCTGATGCGGGAGCCAGAGTGGCAAATTGCTTATGCAGCTCAAGTCCATGAAATGGTGGAGCGAGGAGCAGCGATCAAGTTAACTGAGGATATGATCAAAAGCTGGAATGGACCAGTGTGGTATGTGAGCCACTTAATTGCACCAAATCCTCACTCAGTTACTACTCCAGTGCGCCTGGTATGGAACAGCAGTCAGAAATTTAAGGGAGTGAGTATGAATGATCTTCTTCTGAAGGGTCCAGATGTTCTTAATCCAATCAGAGCTGTTCTTCTAAGGTTTAGAAGAGGAGTTTATGCTGTGCTTGGAGATATCAGGAAAATGTACAATTCTGTATGGTTGGAGGAGAGAGAATTGCAACTACATCGGTTCCTGTGGAGAGATGATCAGAGTGAAGAAATAGGAGAATATGCTATCACTAGAGTTAACATTGGTGATCGACCAGCAGGGTGCATTGCACAGCTAGCCATGCGAGAAACTGCAAAATTGACAAAATTCTCTCATCTACATGAAGCACGCAAAGTTATCGAAGCAGATAGTTATGTAGATGATATTTTAACGTCCCACAATGATCTGGAAGAACTGGATAAAATAATTGAAGGTGTTGAGGACATCCTAAGAGCTGGAGGGTTTTTCTTGAAGCACTGGGTCCGGTCAGAACAAAGTTGGAACCCTGCTGATGGTGAGATAAAGTCGGCAGCAGAAGACCGAATTCTGAAACTACCAAACCAACTGAGGGACAAGGATAACAAGGCCCTAGGACTTGGGTATCTAGCAGAGGAAGATAAACTTTACATCATGACCTCAATTAATTTTTCCAAGCGGAAAAAGAAAATGAGAGTAGGACAAAACCTCCTTAAAGAGGAGATTAGGGCCAAGACTCCTAATCCTTTGACTAGAAGAGAACTATTGAGTCAGGTGGCGGGGCTGTATGATCCGATTGGCTTGGTCACACCTGTTAAGCAAAAAGGGGCTATCCTTGTGCGAAAGGCATTTCAGGAAGTAGGATGTGGAAGCCTGACCAAAGATACATGGGATAAACCACTGTCAGAAAGTCTCAGAGAAGAAGCCATTAAATTGTTTGAAGAGTATGTTCAGCTTGGCAAGATAAAGTTCCTCAGAGGTTTAACACCTGCAGGCTGGAAAGGAAAACCACTGGCAATAACATTCTCTGATGGAAGTGATAAGACCTATGGAGCTGTAACATATTTCAGGTGGGAAACAGACCAAGGCACTGAGGTGAGGCTAGTCGAATCCAAGGCTAAATTGACTCCTTTGGATCAAAAGGGAGAAGCAGTTAAGGCTGAAATGTGTGGTGCAGTTTATGCAGCTAGACTTAGAAAATATATTGAGAAGCATTGCCAAGTGGAGATTGACCAATGGTTCCATCTGGTGGACAGCCAAACAGTGTTGGGAGCTATTCAGCGGGTTAGCTATGGCTACCAGTCCTTCTTTGCAAATAGAATTGGAGAGATCCAGAGAACTACGCCTGTTAAAGACTGGTGGTGGATCCCAGGTGACTTAAACATTGCAGACATTATCACAAGGGGATGCAGTCCAAAAGACCTCAAAGAAGATTCTGCATGGCAGAGAGGGCCAGTGTTCCTGAGATGGCCAGTGGAAAAATGGCCAATGAAGTCAGCTGCTGAGGTTGCAATTGCAGCAAGAGAGAGTATTAACAAACTTCAGAGGAAAGCATTTTCTTTAGTTCTTACCAGGAGCCTGGCCAAGGAAAAAGAGGGTGCAGTTTCCTTGAAGGAATGTAAAGTAATCGATCATATGGATGGAGGAAAAGCTGAATCATGGCATTCCACTGTAGACTCCGGTACCTCTGCTAAGGGAAAGAAAAGGCAGAAAGATGTTTCATCAGGAGGGCTGTTTGATGGTTTGGTAACAAGTAAGTTAATCCATGTGGAAAAATTCAGCAGATTGTCCAGATTGGTAAGAGTTACTGCTTGGGTGCGTAGAGCGGTCAAGAAGTGGTTGGAAATGAAAAGTAAGACCATGAGTTCCTCAAAGTGGGAGGCAAAGTCTCTGGAAGAAGGGCTTAAAGAAGCTGTCTTGACAGGACATGAACAGGAAAATGCTTATGCAGACCTCTTTCTAGCTGCCCAGGAGAATGTGATCTTTCCTAATACTACCCTCAGCAGGTTGGCAGTGTACAAAGATGGAAACTCTGGACTGTTAGTTTGTGGAGGAAGAATTCAGATCTTCAATGAGGATAAAACTGCAGTCCCAATCTTACCATATAATGCATATGTGTCTAAGCTTCTGGCTCAGGAAGCTCATCAAGTAAACCATGAAGGAGTGGCTGGAACTTTGTTGAGGATGAGAAGAAAAGCTTGGGTGGTAAAAGGCCGCAGATTGGCTAAGAAATCTGTCGACTGCTGTGTGACCTGCAGAAAGGCAAGGGCAAAGCAATGCCAACAGATTATGGGAGACCTTCCATCAGAGCGGTTTGAACCGGCTGCACCTTTTGAGTTTACAACTCTGGATTTGTTTGGGCCTTATGTAGTAAAAGATGAGGTAAAGAAGAGGACGGGACTGAAAGTTTGGGGAATTGTCTTCTGTTGTATGGCATCAAGAGCTATCCATACTGATCTTGTTAGTAATCAATCAACAGAAGGATTTATGCTGGCATACCAAAGATTTACAGCTTTAAGGGGACATCCAAGGAAATTGTGGTCAGACTCTGGGTCAAATTTTATTGGGGCCAAGTCTGTTCTTGAAGATCTTCACAGGTTCCTAGAACGACAAGACAAGGTAAAGTTAGAAATTGAAGCAGCCAAGTATAGCACAGAGTGGTCTTGGAAAATTCATCCTGCAGATTCCCCTCACAGAAATGGAGCAGCAGAAGCAGCTGTCCGTCTGGTTAAGCGAGCCCTCCAGAATCTGGGGTGTAATGGAGTTATGACATGGGGGGAATTTCAAACCTTTCTTTACACTGCAGCTAATTTGGTCAATGAAAGACCAATTGATGCAAGGACACAAAGTCGAGAAGACTGCGTGGAATACGTAAGTCCAAACTCTCTTCTTCTGGGACGTACTGGGAAAAGAGGAGATCAAGGAAGTTTTGAGTTTGAAGGTTATCCATACAAAAGACTAAGAGTTATCCAGGAAAATGTCAACAAGTTCTGGAGAAGATGGTGTCAGTTAGCAGGGCCTAACCTATTTGTAAGAAACAAGTGGCATACTAAGGAGCGAAATGTTGCTGTGGGAGATGTGGTATGGCTGGCTGACCAGAATGCTTTAAGAGGCCAGTACAAGTTGGCCAGAGTCATCTGTGTAAATGTAGACAAGAAAGGAATAGTAAGGGATGTCATGGTGAGAGCATTTCCCAGCTACCCAGTATCAATTGTTAAACCAAGTCGAGCAGAAACGACTAAGGATGTCAAACTGGTGAAGAAACTTTGTAACAAGATCCCAGCTACAATTCTGCACCGAGATGTTAGACGCTTGGTGGTTTTGATTCCTGTTGAAGAACAAAGAGATTCAAGTCCTGCCAAAATGGGTGTTTGACCTCCTTGGGTCATCTGACCAGTAGGTCAAGTGGGAGGTGTTAAGTTAATTTAGGAATTGAGTGCGATGTATTCCTCATTAAGTAAGGAAGAGTCCATCTGATTAAATTAACCTTGATTAAAAGCAGTAGATCTATTGGTTGTGAACCCGCAGTATAACCTGGAGGAGTTCCGGAAGCTGATTGGCTATCAAAACTTCACATGTTAAATAGAACCAGGTGTGCTTTGGTGATTAGTAGTGAGCAGAGGGATCTCTGTAGGCAAGGTTAATGTGCTTCTCCTACCCAAGTTGGTGGTGCTACTGATACTGGAGAAAGATTGCTAAAGCATGTTTGGAGTAAACCAAATGCTGAGACGGCGGTGAAAAGCCACAATGTGTTCATCAACTTTATAGAAGCTACTGGTAGGATAAAGACTCTTTTATTGACTGTTAAAGAGATCAATTGTGAATGTCTTGCAAGTTGTTTATTAATGCTAGCAGGTTTAGCATTTAACATGCTATCTGGTCATGTGCAGTAAATGCATTTGATTTAGTGTTGTTAAACCAGTTTGCACTGTATTTCTGATTTGTGCGTATTCTAGTAACATTGGTTGTAATTTAAATAAGTTAAAACCTCTTTAAATGACTGTATTACTGTGTGTAGTGACTCATATCTATATATTCTCTGTATAGGTTATTAAGCTAAGCATCTGAGCTAAGCATTTGAATTGAACTCTGAAAATAAGCAGAAGAAGACCAAGTTGCTGTTGAAAGATTTTAATAAAGTGCTTCAATGAAGAATCCGAATCCGATGTTTTGAGTTATTCCATGCATCCTATGAAGTTGACTGGAGCCTTGTTCAAGTTGGGGCAGACATTGAGGCTGAGAATCTCTAGATAACTTGACAGTGTTTAAGTATAATGCAACTAACAGAGTTTATTTTTATTTTTTCAGTAACGGAGCAATCTAATTACTTACTTTTCGCATCGTTGCAATGCCGTTATCTGTACTGAGAATGTAAAGTGTCGCGTTACTACAATTTGGTTGAATAAAGTGTGAAGTGTCATGCTTTGGCTACACATCAGCTGCCTGGAGAGAGCAGGGGTGGGGATGATGATACCGTTGCAAATGGGGAAGGGGAAGTCGTGGCCTAATGGTTAGAGGGTTGGACTCCCAATCGAAGGGTTGTGAGTTCTAGTCTCGGGCTGGATGGAATTGTGGGTGGGGGGAGTGCATGAACAGTTCTCTCTCCACCTTCAATACCACGACTTAGGTGCCCTTGAGCAAGGCATCGAACCCCCAACTGCTCCCCGGGTGCCGCAGCATAAATGGCTGCCCACTGCTCTGGGTGTGTGCTCACAGTGTGTGTGTTCACTGCTCTGTGTGTGTGCATTTCGGATGGGTCAAATGCAGAGCACGAATTCTGAGTATGGGTCACCATACTTGGCTGAATGTCACTTTCACTCAAATGCAAAGATGATCACACTGTCTCACACTCTGACTACCACTAAACACAAGACAGCGTCAGCGACAATGGCAACGAGCCGGGGAAATTCAAAGGTAGCATGTCGAACTGGAAGTACCGGTACTACTTCTTGTTAATGTTTCTGTAACATCCACGCTATGCCCAGGAAAAAAAAAAAAAAAGTCTTTAGGTTTCGTTTGTTTCTTTTTACCCAGTTTACATTTGTGTGTCTTAATTTTGCATTTGAATTTTATTTTCAATGTTATTTATTTATTTATTTATTTATATGCATACTATATGGCAGGCTGCAATCTATTGAGTTCAAATAAATACCAAATGTTCTAAAATACGTTATATAGTGTTTTTATTCTTCAATCAGTTTGATTAGTGAATCTAGCATTATAGAACATAAAAAAAAAATACGTCACAGTTACTTTGCGAAGTAACTAATTAATTTTTCAATGTGGTAACTAACTACTAACTAGTTACTAACTCAATTACTTTTTGGGAGAAGTAATTTGTAACTGTGACTAATTACTTTTTTAAAGTAAGATGACCAACACTGATCAACACTACCTAATTAACATTAACAAAGATCTAAAATCTATAATTAGAATGTTGTCAAAGTGCCAATTCCAGTCCTAAACCTTACCATGCAATGTGATCCTGATCTTGGATCTTGTTTTACTGAATGTTCATGCTGGTCTAGGTTTCTGTAGATTAATGTTAATTTGGGACTCTAGCTAATTTATTAACATAGTAAAGGTTTTGTACAGCAAAGCATGTTGGTGACCATGTTCAGCAAGCACAATTCATCTTGTGAATCTAGTTGACTTTGGTCTTTTTGGTAAAACTAGTTTAACAGCCTATTGCCGTCTTTTTAGCCAGGCAACTCCAGACCACATTTTCATGAAACTGCATGGGCCATTAAATGATCAAAGCCCTTCAGATGTTTTCAAAATCCACAGGTGGCTAGGGGAGCTGGGAAGCAGGGTTTGCTGCTGCGTTACATATGCTAATGTTTCATTCATTTAGCAGTCCATTACACCTCAGCATTCAGTGCTCCTGGGCCAAGTGGGAGGGTCCTGATGACTGAACACCGCTTCTTGACAAACTGAGCTACTGTGCCTGCATGCCCATGGCCACATCACAGGCATCTGTTTGGTCATGCTGATGTGAAATATTATATCCATTCCCCTAAGCCTCCATAGGCATTTTACATGTGCTAAACAGAGCTATAGGGCATGAGCTGCTTTGTTCAAAATGTAAAAGATAAATGCACAGACATTTTTACGTTGAATCTGGCGATGACATAGAAGAACCAGTTTTGGCTCCTCAAAGAACCTTTCAATGATCAGTTCTCAAAAGAACCATTTTTGATTAGAGTGAAGAACATATAACCAAAAGCATAATGACTTAATCCCTTTATCAAGTCTATTGTAGCTTTGCATTTCAAAGTGAAGCACACACTTCACTCAGGTGATCGGCTCATGATTCTGTGTTTTTCATGCTTCAGAACGTCTCCACTCACAGTGATTTAATGTAGTGAACTTGATTATTGCATGTGCTGTGTAGCACACGATTGAGAATTCAACAGTCACCAGATAACCTTTATTTTTAGTGACAGATGATTACAGCATTTCACTACTAGATTTCTAGTGATACGCGTTTCTATAAGCATCTTTTCACTGAAGCATGTTAAAGTTTAAAGGGCAGCAGGAATTGCTGACAACTAGCAGTTTAAGTGTAGACCAAATTAAAAATATATCTTTAAAGTGTAGAAATTAGGAAAGAAGTATTGTAATTTCCCTACTGTAGTGTAAATTAAAAACTAAAACAAATGTACAAAATATTATTAAACCAGGTCTGCGTTTCCCAAAATCATCATAAGTTAAGTTGATTGTAGCTCCACTGCTTTCAATAGCTGCTTTTCCACTGTTGAGCCGGTGCGAGCCAGTGCTTAAAAGGGGCCAGGCTGGGCAGGGCCAATAGCCTCAGACCTTAGCACCGAGGCCAAAATCACGCTGCATTTTCACCGTCGGGCCGGAAGCTCTGCATCACTTCACTGAAACCCGCCCATTACACAACTATCAGGAACATTCACCAACAAAGAGAAGTTACCAGAAAACTAATAAGAAATAAAACATTGGAACTGGCGCAATCACAAAACAAACATGATAGATAGATTGATAGATTTAAAATTAGTCACATAGAAATAAAGCTGTATGAACACAGCCTACCTACTATCTACCTACCTACCAGAGTCATAGTTCGCTGACAAGCTGTGCAATATCGCGTTCATATCACAGATGAATTGCATAAGATTATGAATGCGATATTGCGTAGCTTGTCAGCTAACTTCCTTCTCTGTCTAAGTGCCGCTCCATTTGAAAGCAGGTAATGGACATTTACTGCTAATCACAGAACTGGCTTTACTAACGAGACCCGCATGACAATCGCATTCGATTAATCGTGCAAATGGAAGGAGACTTAATAATAATAATAATAATAATAATAATAATTATAATAATAATAATAATAAACTCTATTATATAAAGTGCCTTTAAAATGAGCTTGTCAAAGCACTGAACACAATACAGGTGCTGGTGATATAACAAGAATATCATCAAAAAGTTGATTTATTTCACTTATTCCATTCAAAAAGTGAAACTTGTAAATTATATTCATTCATTACACACAGACTGATAAATGTCAAATATTTATTTCATTTAATTTTGATGATTATAACTGACAACTAAGGAGAATCCCGAATTCAGTATGTCAGAAAATTTGAATATTACTTAAGACCAATACAAAGAAAGGATTTTTAGAAATCTTGGCCAACTAGAAAGTATGAACATGAAAAGTATGAGCATGTACAACACTCAATGCTTAGTTCGGGCTCCTTTTGCCAGAATTACTGCAGCAATGTGACGTGTCATGGGGTCGATCAGTCTGTGGCACTGCTCAGGTGTTATGAGAGACCAGGTTGCTCTGATAGTGGCCGTCAGCTCTTCTGCATTGTTGGGTCTGGCATATTGCATCTTCCTCTTCACGATACCCCATAGATTTTCTATGGGGTTAAGGTCAGTCAAGTTTGCTGGCCAATTAAGAACATGGATACCATGGTCCTTAAACCAGGTACTGGTATCTTTGCAACTGTGTGCAGGTGCCAAGTGCTGTTGGAAAATGAATTCTGCATCTCCATAATGTTGGTCAGCAGCAGGAAGCATGAAGTGCTCTAAAACTTTCTGGTATATGGCTGCATTGACCTTGGACTTTAGAAAACACAGTGGACCAGCACCAGCAGATGACATGGCACCCCATACCATCACTGACTCTGGAAACTTTACACTGGACCTCAAGCAACGTGGATTGTGTTACTCTCCTCCAGACTCTAGGACCTTAATTTCCAGAGGAAATTAAAAATGTACTTTCATCCGAGAACATAACTTTTGACCACTCAGCAGCAGTCCAGTCCTTTTTGAAGCGAGACGCTTCTGGCGCTGTCTGTTTAAGAGTAGGGTTGGGTATTGTTTGAATTTGAACGATTCCGGTTCCAATTTCAATTTCGGTTCCTACCGATTCTCGATTCCGATTCTTTTAAGAGGCAGAGTCAAAAAAGTTTAGGATATTTTAAATGATCTAGCTAACCAATGGTCTTTCTGAAGGAAATAGTCTGACCTTCTCCATTAATTTTAATATTAATTTTACTTTTTATGAATTTTGCAATTAATTACTCACAGGGCTGTTTTCAACTACAATATAAATAAAAGATCTATGAACTTGAATATAAATATTATAAATTATGAATATATTTCCACAGGGGTACACTTTCCATGAGAGTTTTCTTTTTGAAAACCTCATGATTTTCCGTTTTATTATTTTCCATATTCAGTTTAACTTTTTTCCAAATTCCGTTTAAATATTTATGGATTCAATTTTTTTCCATTTAAAATTTTCTCAACTCCTTTTGAATGGTTAAATTAAGTTGTATAAATCAAAAATCAAGTCTTATTCATTAAAATCATAAAACTTCTACATTTTCACATCAATTTATTAAAAAGTTTACAAAAATTACATATTTATGGACCTATGAAATGTTTAGTATTTATTCACCATGTGTTTTATTGTTATCTAGTTCTGTTTTAGCATGTATACTTATTTAAATGCATGCAAACAACTTACATTTATTCATTTTTTTCCCCTTAAAATAGCCTTATGATATCTTTTTCCCCCTCAGAAATTATGTTGTGTATTAGCATTTTTCTGGTTATCAAATGAAGGCACAAAACAATAATTAATTTATTCTTTTAATTAGGGGTGCTCCGATCACGATCGGCCGATCATTATGCACATCTCATCAGTAAAGCCGGTTAACTAATCAGCGGTTAATTCCATCAGGTGCGTGATTTCACATAGAGCAGCTGTTACTACACAGAGCCGTTGTTAATAGAGAAGATGCGCAAATCCACTTTTTTTTGGCGCATCTTCTCCGTTAACAATGGCTCTGTGTAGTAACAGCTGCTCTATGTGAAATCACGCACCTGATAAAATTAACAGCTGATTAGAGAACCGGCTTTACTGACGAGATGCGCATTAACGATCGGCCGATCGTGATCGGAGCACCTCTACTTTTAATTGTTGAAAATTTTATTAACAAAGGGGATTTACTACTAAAAATAAAACATGGAAGACATGTTGTGTGATTTAAACCTTATAAAATATATATGTTTGATTCTTTTAGTAGTAGTAGGCTATGTACATTCTGCTGAACATTTATGGCAAACACTTGTCTTTAAACTAAACCAGACTTTTATTTTGACGGGTCGACGAGAATAACTTTACAGTTCTGCAACATATAGTTCAGTTTACTCAAATCAAATGTTCAAATGCTCATGAAGTGACTCTCAGAGCAGTTTGGAAGATGTTGTTCATGTGTTCAAGTCCTCATTTAGTGAGAGGAAAGATGCTGAAATCGCCGCGAGCTTCACGCGCGCTTCTGTGTGTTTAATGGTTTAATGAATGAAGCCGTGCTTTTGCGCCATTCATTTACACAGACACACAGAACATGCAGGATTCATATTTAAATAGACTTTTTCAGCTTAATATTTACAGATATAAGTCCATATCGCAATTTGATGAAAGTGCAATGACCAACTTTTGATTAACTAATTCAAAATTTGGCAAATTCCTTGACATTCCGCGTTAAACTGTAAATTCTATATTTATGACTGGATTCCGCAATTCCGTCCGCGTTTTCTGCATCGCGGAAATCATAGGGCCCTATAATAAGAAACAAATTTTAAAACCCAGTCTAGAACCCTCCTATGCACGAAACAATCTTGATGCAAATGTTGCATGTTGCCGAGATTTTGTTCTGTTTAGGAAAGTGAGGCCACATTTAGGACCGCCGACACACGCTATCCATGTTCGACTCGCTTGGTTATGCCAATACTTCTGGTGGACGCTTCTTTGTTGGTGTTAATGGGTTTCTTCTTCTTCCGGTCGGCGGACCAGGAATCAAAACTACAAATCGCAATGTAAACTTTTGAACGATTCCGGGAAAATCGCAAAGCTAGTCCCGGTTCGAATCAATACTCAATACTTGATACCCAAGCCTATTCAAGAGTGGCTTGACACAAAGAATACGACAGTTGAAACCCATGTTTTGCATACGTCTGTGTGTAGTGGTTCTTGAAACACTGACTCCAGCTGCAATCCGCTCGTTGTGAATCTCTCCCACATTTTTAGATGGGTTCTGTTTCACAATCCTCTCCAGCAGGGCCGCTGCTGGCCAAATGTGTGCCCTAAGGAGGATTTTATTGTTGTGCCCCCCTTCCTCAAATATGATGATGAAAAAAAAAAACACTTACTATAGGGGTGAAAATAGAACTTTAATCAAATAAAAAAGTAAGTGAATAAATTGTGTTATTTACAAATTACAATTGTAGCTCTCGACATTTACCTATGGCTATAACTTTATTATGAGTCTAATTTATTTTATAGTCTCAAGCATTCAGAAATCATGCAAAAGGAAATTAAGCAGTGTTACTATGATAAAACCATGGTTTATTTTTGTAAGGGTTGTGATATCCATGTTTTTTGTTGAAGAAATTATAAAGGCTTTGTCATCTATAGCAAAACGGTGGCTTAAAATGAAAGATTAAGTGAATATGAATTAAATGTTTGGTCAATAGCCTAAACAAGGATTTGATTGTCCTGTAAATGTAACAACAGCAATTACATGACATCTGGCTCCCTTTGCAGGCATTTGTAATAACGTACATAAATTGTTTATTTTGTATTTCCCTGGCTACTGATGGCTTAGCTCTTTTTTTATAGCAACAACAACATCAAAAAATATTACAGTATATTAATACATTGTAAATTATTTTTTGAAGTAACAAAACCATGGTTAATTTGCAGTTACCATGTCTACAAGAACGATGATTTGTGGTGTTATTGTTAAAACCATGGGTAATTTTCGTAAGGGAACATGAAAAATAAATAAATAAACTTTCACAGGAATGTGCCTGAAAGTGATAAATGGGCCTATTTTTTACCTAAATGAATTATAATTTATTTTAATATATATTAAAAATGTATAAGGTGTGCATTGTAGCTGACTCCTAAATCAACACATTACAATAGTTTTATGACTGCAAGTCAATACAATAATATCAATAAGCAAAAGCAAGATTAATAAATATATATTAAGTTGAACCTTAAAAACATCATAATTTGGAGCATCAGATTTACTTTTCTATTTACATTTAGTCTTTAAGCAGACACTTTTATCCAAAGCGACTTACAAAGTAGGAGCAATCAGCAATATTTTTTAATAAATTAGACAATAGAATAGAATAGAATAGAATAAGTAAGGGGTAGTATTAATTTGCCAGGTGATGGCGAAAAAATGTGTCTTTAGATGTTTTTTTTTTTTTTTTTGAAAATGGCTAAAGACTCTGCTGCTCGGATTGAAATAGGCAGGTTGTTCCACCAGCTGGGAACAGTTCAGGAAAAGGTCCATGAGAGTGATTTTGTGCCTTTTTGGGATGGCACCTCGAGGTATTGTTCACTTGAAGAATGCAAGATTCTGGAGGGGACGTAGGTCTGAACTAGTGAGATTAGGTATATTGGTGCAGTGCCAGTGGGAGTCTTGTAGTCAAGCATCAGTACCTTGAATTTGATGCGAGTGACTATTGGCAGCTAATGCAAAATGATGAAGATAGTTGTGATGTGAGCTTTCTTCGGCTAACTAAAGACCACTCTGGCTGCTGCATTCTGGATTAGTTGTAGAGGTTTGATAGTACATGCAGGATGGCCCGCCAAGAGAGGACTACGATAGTACAGTCTGAAAAGAACAAGAGCATGGACAAGGTATCATAATAAAATCAGGTATGCACAGGTATCATGATAAAAATATGTAACCAAATGTCCTGATGACAAAGTTAGTAATACCAGTAAATTTTAACATTGTGGGAAAAATGCAGAAAGTTTTGTGAGAGGGGTAGGTTTAAAGGTAGGATTAGGGTAAGGGGATGGAAAATACAGTTTGCACAGTATGAAATTATCATTATCATTAGTATTTTTTTTTTTTTCATGTAAATTTGCTAAAATATTATTGCATGGGCATTTGCAAATTGATACATATTTTTGTATGTATTTTTTATAGTTCTGCCAAACACTGACATATTTATTGGATAGACATACTACAAAAAAAAAAAAAAAAAAAAAAAAAAAAAAAAACATGACTACATCACTACAGGTATTCAATCTACCAATAAAGTTGAGTACAGTTGAGCATGGTTAGCAAACTGGGAATTCAGAGCCTGCAACTGTTTGTAATAATTGTGTACAGCATCATGCTCAGGTGGATAAGCAACATTTATTTGTTTATTTATTGAGCTTGGAACAGTTGGTGAACAAAATGTTGAAAAAGCTAATGAAAATCAGATTATCAGTCTTACAGTTTTAAACCGAACATTAGTAACTGTATGAATTAACTTTTTTCAGAAGCATGATAGACACATGCTCACATACCATGTACAGTCCTAAATGCATGCTTTGCACAGATCCTAAAGTCAGTCATAATAAATTTGTCTTACATTTGACGAGTGTCAATTAATCCAACAATATCCACACTGCCATTGTAATTTTCATAATTTTGAGGCATGTTTGTTTCCAAAGCATGCAGAAAGCATTTAGCAGCACACCTGCTGTAACTGAAGATTTTTTTCCAGTAAAATTCTTAACCAGAGGAAAGGACTTTGATGTTGTTTATAATCACAGCTGGCTGATATAGCACAGAGTGACAAGCACCCAAAGGCTCTCTAGCAGAGGCCCAGATATCCCCACCCATCAACAGACACACACACACACACACTCACTTGTACAGAATTGTGCAGAGAATTCACACATTTCCAAAGATTTAATTCAGATATGCTGAATGAGAGGCAGCATTTGCATGCATTAAATGACTTTTGATCATTAGCTGTTCACACACGCTGAGCTGCTCATTCTATCAATTTCAGAAACAGGCAACGTCTGGTGACACTGGTGTTTTTTTTTTTTTTCAAACTAAATAAAGGCACAGCTTACTCATATACATACCCAGTCAAATAAATTTTCCAAAAGTGGTTTTCAGCGTGATGTCATAGATAATTTCCCAACAAACCTTGGAACAGCTCTTGAACTTTTTATTTTTATTTTATTTTATTTTTTTAGATCCATGGTTGTTAATGGAACATACTCCAACAACCCCATACCCTCATTAGTTAATTATAGTTGACCTCAACTGAATCAACCTCAGAGCATCCACGATGTAGATGAGTTTCTTTGTTAACATAATAACCATTTAATCTAACTTGGGCTCACTGTTTTACATGGAAGAAGCTCTGGGCGAATGACGTATGAGGTCGGCTTTGTGCATGCTCAGAAGTGGCAAACGTGAAAACGCAGGGGAGGGATCAAAAAAATAAATAAAATAAAATAAAAAATAGGTCACTAATTAGAAGTATAAAATTAGGATTTGTAAAGAAGAATATTAGTTATGTTTCGATATAAGCCAAGATGATAATGGTTTTCATTTGTTAAAGTAAGGAAACTTTGCTTCCTTTGCTCCTTTTAACAGACATTGGTTTTCACAAGACTGTGACCTCATACGTTATCCTCCAGGAGCTGCTTCTCTGTACAACTATTGGTGCAAGCGACACTAAAGAGATTAATACATTTTGAATATGGATATTTTTCTACAGGAGGCCTTTCTGAACTCATCAGAGCTGTGTGAGACACTTTTTTATTATAGATGGGTGCATTTTTTGGACTGCAACACCCGCTGACTGCTATTAAATAAATTATTTCAAATGTTTATTTCTTTTAATTTTGATGATTATAACTGACAACTAAGGAAAATCCCAAATTCAGTATCTCAGAAAATTTGAATATTACTTAAGACCAATACAAAGAAACGATATTTAGAAATCTTGGCCAACTGAAAAGTATGAACATGAAAAGTATGAGCATGTACAGCACTCAATACTTAGTTGGGGCTCCTTTTGCCTAACTTACTACAGCAACGCGGCGTGGCATGGAGTCGATCAGTCTCTGGCACTGCTCAGGTGTTATGTTATGCTTCCTCTTCACAATACCTCATAGATTTTCCATGGGGTTAAGGTCAGGCGAGTGTGCTGGCCAATTAAGAACAGGGATACCATGGTCCTTAAACCAGGAACTGGTAGCTTTGGCACTGTGCGCAGGTGCCAAGTCATGTAGGAAGTTAAATCTGCATCTCCACGAAGTTGGTCAGCAGCAGGATGCATGAAGTGCTCTAAAACTTCTTGGTATATGGCTGCATTGACCTTGGACCTCAGAAAACACAGTGGACCAGCACCAGCAGATGACATGGCACCCCAAACCATGACTGACTGTGGAAACTTTACACTCAAGCAATGTTCCTCCAGACCCTGGGACCTTGATTTCCAAAGGAAATTAAAATTTGACTTTCATCAGAGAAGATAACTTTGGACCACTCAGCAGCACTCCAGTCCTTTTTGTCTTTAGCCCAGGCGAGACACTTCTGACGCTGTCTGTTGTTCAAAAGTTGCTTGATACAAGAATGTGACAGCTGAAACCCATGTCTTGCATACGTCTGTGCGTAGTGGTTCTTGAAGCACTGACTCCAGCTGCAGTCCACTCTTTGTGAATCTCCCCCACATTTTTTGTATGGGTTTTGTTTCACAATCCTCTCCAGGGTTCAGTTATCCCTGTTGCTTGTACACTTTTTTTTCTAAAATCTCTATTCCTTCCCTTCGCCTCTCTATTAATGTGCTTGGACACAGAGCTCTGTGAACAGCCAGCCTCTTTTGCAATGACCTTTTGTGTCTTGCCCTCCTTGTGCAAGGTGTCAGTGGTTGTCTTTTGGACAACTGTCAAGTCAGCAGTCTTCCCCATGATTGTGTAGCCTACAGAACTAGACTGAGGGACAACTTAAAGGCCTTTGCAGGTGTTTTGAGTTAATTTGCTTATTAGAGTGTGGCACCAGGTGTCTTCAATATTGAACCTTTCCACAATATTTCTAATTTCTGAATTTTGGATTTTCCTTAGTTATCAGTTATAATCAAAATTAAAAGAAATAAACATTAGAAATATATCAGACTGTGTTTAATGAATGAATACAATATACAAGTTTTTTTTTTTTTTTTTTGAACGGAATTAGTAAAATAAATAATATTTTTGATGATATTGTAATTATATGACCAGCACCTGTATTCATGAGTCATTTTCCTCAAGTCGAGTCAAGTCTGGAGTCATTTCAGGTTGAGTCTGAAGTCAAGTCTGAAGTCACATAAAAATGTGACTCGAGTCCGAGACATTAACTCGAGTGCCCAATTCTAGCTCTGACATACAACAAAGGAATTTGTTGTTATTTTGTGTCAGTTGCTTTTGAATAGGTGCCTATGCGGGTCAAATTGACCCATGGACATCACATACGTATAAATATGTATGTACAGTTCATAGCATGTTGAAACTGTGTAGGAATGTTCATGATGCTTAATGAGAAAAAAGTAAAATAATTTCAAGAAAAAAAATAACATGATTGAAAAAAGATAGCTCATTTACCATCGGTTGCTGACAAAATATTTTTCTGCACTGAAATAAGTGGGGAAAAGCTTATTAATTAGAAATGTTTTGATAAAAATAACAAAATCTAACCAATAAATGTTATTATTTTCTGTCTGTAGAGTTGCCTTAGAACATTAAAATAGGCTGGTCAAATTGACCCAGGAACAGTGCGAACATAACATAATTTTTTATTATTATTATTATTTTTTTAAATCATGTCAAAACTGTTACGTAACAGAGACAGGATGTAAACGCAAGGCGTTTATTAAACAAAGCACAAAAGTCAGGGAGGGAGTCACAGAATACAAGGCAACACAGGGGCGGACACAAGGCAGATGGCACGGTGACACAGGGACCTTGGTGGGCAACGATGATTGTGCTTGCTTCGGTGATGATCCCTCAAATCCCGGTGAGTGCGCAATCCTCGTGAAGGTGAACGAATAATCCAGAGAAGCGTGAAGGTCCAAGACGGTGAAGGTCCAAGACGGTGAAGACACAGGAAGACTCAGGCAGGAACTAGGACACAGGAAACCGGTACAGGAGCACACCAGGGAGAAACAACGATCTGACAACATGAAACACCAGTTACTGAACTTATATAGGACACAAACAATTGAAACCAGCTGGCTCTGCTGATCATCGCTGATCAGTGACCACGCCCATAGACACACACATAACAAACACGATAGACGAGAGAGAGAGTGAATTCATGAACCGTGACAAAAACACATCAGCATGTTGAAACTTAGCACAAAGAAATTGTTTTATAAACGATTCAAATTGACCCTGGAACAGTACATAAGGGTTAAATATTAGCCTATTACCAAATGAGATAGTAGTCTGTACCCAAATGTATGATTAGAAAAATAGTATCCTGAGGACACATACACATGTGCAAATGCACAAACATAAATCTTTACTTGAGTTGACACACTTTATATATATATAGCTCTGTTTTTACACCCCTCTGTCAACACTATAAATTTAAATCATGTGTAGGGGCTCATATTTAATTCATGTGCCTCTCTTCATAAATCTGTTTACTGTAATAGCCTATACCTGGCCTGTTTTATGTATGTAAATAAGCCCTCTACTCTGAGAGATTTTATCCAGCTTAATATGCATCTGATTTGCATGGTCGCTGAGTTTGCCTTTCCCTTGAAGTGCCAAATTAGTCCCCAGTCAAAGCAGAGGTTGCATTGTTGCTTTAATTTAATAGATCCACTGATTGACAGCCAATTTACTAAACAATTTGATCCTGTTGTTTATAATGTTTTGAATAAATAAATTATATATATATATATATATATATATATATATATATATATATATATATATATATATTTTTTTTTTTTCCTACATAGCAGAAATTTCATTTAATTGCTTATGTTTAATATTCTTGATTAGTCTACTGATGCTTCAATACTCTGCCTCAAAAATAATACTGATCAGTTGTACTTTGGTAGTTGTTCATGACCACCATATTGTCAGATACATAGCATATTTTTAATCTTTCAAATAATATTTTAATATTACAAATTAGTTTCAATTAAATCTCACTCAAATATTAATTTGTCTACTAATTGAGGTGGTGGAAATATTAACTAAGACATTCACAGAACCTCTGCTATTATATAAAACTAAGCTCCTCTTTTATCAGTTGGTGGTTAGCATATCAGTCAGTGTTTAAAATATTTTAAAATAAACAATTAAAAAAAAAAAAAAAACATACATATTTTATTTTATTTTTATTTTTATTTTTATTCTGTCAATGCCATTTATCAATTATTTGCCATGCCAGCTACCAGCTTAATGATTACATAGTTAATTCAACCCCAGGTATTTGGAAAAATGGTAATTACTATGCCTTCAGTCAGCTCCAGCGGGAAGGATGAAAGCTTAAAGGAACATAGAGGAATACTCTCAGAGAAGACATTCATGAAAGTTAATTGAGCACAAACAATAGAGTGTTATTTATTTATTTATTTACTGAAGACATAAAAAACCTTTCTAGACATCTGCCACCCATTTTTTTCTTGATAAAGTCTGTCTGCTTTTAGTGTTTAAAACCTGTGGATATGTGCAAAGAAGGAATTTTGCACATTTTAGCTGTGTTAAGTCTGCTTAGTTAAATAAACCTGATTGCTTGACACCAACTGCTCAGCACAGAGGATGGAGGGCTTATCAGAAGAAACATGCTGCTGAGGAAAGGAAAGCTGTGGCTTTCCGTGACCCACTGGCATTGCATTTTGCCTGAGGAGATTATGAGGGCAGTAGGTGACAAAGTCAGCTCGGACTCAGAGCTTTGCATTGGTTGGGCTCATTCTGACAGTAAACAACTGTAACGTTCATAAAGCCAAAAAAAAAAAAAAAAAAAAAAAAAAGTTTTCTTTATTTATCCACATTGCACAAGTTGGCCCAGTGTAATAATTAAAGTTGACAAACACCCATAGCCCCCTGCATAAGAAGATTCTTTAAACTTAATTGGTTGTGCCTCTTGCAATAGCTGCTAACAGTCAGTTTGTTTTTTTCAAGAGCAACCTGTGACAAATACTGTTTCCTGATTTTTATTTTTTATATTTATAGTATTTCAAGTATTTACTGACTACTGTATTTGTTTGTTTTCAGTTAATGAATAGTGCACATTTTTTCTCTACAATTTAATTTTGAGAAATTAATCTTTGTTAAGGCAGGAGCAGTCGCTGTGGAACAATTTGGCACATCCACTCTAACAGATCCATCTCTATGCCCTATTACCTTGAAGTGTGTTCTTTGAAGGGTGTAGGGCATTACTCTCTGGTATAAGCGTTTTGGAACTCCCTTGGTGAAGGTAATGACTGACCAAACGTTACCTTGACAAAGCTGTGCGTGCGTGCAGCATTCAACACTCCAGCAGTGGTTGCAAATAAATATTTCTTCTGATTGTTATTATTTTATTTAAATTATTCTGTCGTATTTACTATTAAGCTTTTTCAAACGAAACTTGCATCATATACCATTTTAAGATAATATTCTGATGAAAAATATTTTGTATTAGGCCTACATTAAAATAAACACAGATTAAATTAGCCTATTCTACTAACGTTTGTGTCGAAAAATCGTAAATATGTCGCAAGATCTCCTAACTGAAGATCACATGATCACAAATGGAAATCATTTCCGTGAAATGACCATTGCATGTTCCCTTCGCTAAAGGACTTTTGGAAAGGCCCTTCGCGAAGAGATTCAGTTGTTCACTTTTATTTGGAACATCCCTACAAATGGCGTCACCTTCCCAAAGTGCCCTTCAAGAGTGCAAAAAAGCCGTTTGAAATTTGCCCTTCATTTCCAACCCTGCGTCAGCATACCTGTCTGTAATTATCAAGTAGCCCTGAACAACTTGATTAGCTGGTTCATGTGTGTTTGATTGGAGTCAAAGCTGAAATCTGCAGGACAGTATCTCTCCTGGACCTTAGTTGGAGACCTTTGTTCTAGTTATTTTAGAGACAGTAGATTTTGGGGGGAAATAGATGTGGGGAAAATATAGCAACATTGGTTAAACTATAAAATCCTTGTTAAATTGCTTCAGCTAACGGAGAGCAGCGTTGTCTACAGCACCATAGTGTTTAACCAGCTTCTTCACGATAACTGTATTACTGTTTCCTGAAAGTAATATACTGATTGTGCCTGTATGTATGTATCAGGGCCTCTGAGCTTTATTAACCAGCAGGAGCAATACATCTAGAACTTTATTGCTTCATTGCCACTGCAAGAAGTCATTTCCAAAAACCAGTGAACTGCACTCACCAGAGCGATTCTCTGGAATATGGCAGAACAACGATTAGATGAATGAGCAAGAACTGTCTGCACTTTAATACAAATCAATGACTGAATAAGGGTCACTTTAAGTAAAAGATGCAATTTGTTTAACGTTTGACGAGTAAAAAAAAAAAAAAAAAAACGGCAACAAAAAAAAACTGTTGACCTCTAATATACATATTCGCATAAATGCCAATGTTACTTGAGATTAAAAATCTGCATTGATTAAATGTGAGTTTATTATAATACTCTAGTCAGTTAACATAAACTTCTCCTCCGTGGTCTTTCTGTTGTCACTTTGTCCGCCCTTATAAATGACTGTATCAGGCTTTACAAGCACACATGCCCTCCGCATAGTTGTTCCAGCCACAGTGGATGACCACAGTTGGGTAATCAATTTTGAAATCCTTCCAGAGAGAATGGTAGAGGTGTTCTTCTGTTACTTAATCACCTTAAAGTGGAGAAGCATTCGATTCGATCACCAAACTGGCCTATAAGATCCAAATAGAATCTTTCACCAAATATTTATGAGCAGGATTATCCCTACTGTATCAGTAGTGTTACTCTATCCATTTGGCAGGACATACATTAGAAATGTCAAAAGCAAAAGACAATTAATTCCTGGGCATGAAAGCAATATCAGTGTTACCAGCATCTGAGTGGAAGCTGTTAGTATTCTATATGCTTGTTACTAATACTGCCTAATACTGAGTCTAACATTGTGAAGAATATGGCATCAGAAATCCAATGTACTGGAGATTATTTTCAGTAGTGTAGCAAAGTGGATCTTCTGCTAGTGCCTAAGGCAAATAAAAATCCAAGACGATTCTCTAGCATTATCTGGATTTTGCAAGCTGTCTAGTTCTCACTGCTGGTGATACTTGGTAACTTCTCTTTTTATGTATTTAACCATGGTTACCTGATAATAGGGTACAAGACACTGCGTCCTCTAGAGGGTGCTAAGGGAATGCCTCCAGCGTGACTGGTGTCTGAAGCATGAATTAAAAAATGTCAATATACTTGACATTGGCAGGCTGAAGCCTACGATGTAAGCAAATGAGTAACTGCGGGTATAAAATGGCACCTGTAGAAAATGTCATCCTCATTTTTTTTTTTTTTTTTGATCTGAGGAGATGCAGGCAGGAATGGCCGAATTCACCTGCTAGTGAAAATGCTAGTCTCAAGCTCCAATCATCATAGACTTACTCACCCACCAGAGTATATGGAACTCTAAGAGCTGAGGTCTTAGCATAACGACTACCTAAGCGAGAGGAGACCTAGCTACACTCAATGCCAGAGGCAGTTAGTGAGGCTCAAAAGAAAGAGCCTTCAAACTCATATTGCTGCCAAAGATGGAGATCTGAAGAGCGGAGGCTTCAAGCAGGACGACTCTCTAAAACGAGAGGAAACCTAACAAAGTTCAGCCCTGGTAGGGAAGCTCTGAAGAGCGGAGGCTTTAGCAGGATGACTCTCTTAAACAAGAGGTAGCCTAACAACACTCAACCTTATATTAGAAACTCTTAAGAGTGAAGGCCACAGCATGACGACTCTCAAGAACGAGAGTCATGACTCCGAAGCTAGAGTACTAACCAAGTAGTACTAACCATGCTCCTAAGTGACGCAATCGGTACAAAGGCCCACAGGTAAGGGGAGTACTTGAAAGCTCGACCTGAAGAGTGACTTATCAAGGAGGCTCACAAGAGCCTTACAACCTAACAGCCACAGAGCTCTGTTGATACAGCACCAGGAACTATGATCTCAGCATAGCAACCTTCAAAGGGAGGGGAGGTACCAGGCTCAAGAACAACTTATCAGGGAGGCTCACAGAGTGCCTCACAACCTGAAATAACTGCAAAACAAAAGTACTAGGGAGCCGAGTGCTCAGCATAGCAGAAACCATGCTGACCTAGATACACATACCTGGGCTGAGAGGATGAGGAGGCTCAAACAAGAGCCTGACAACTAAAAAAAACTTGCTATAACACCAAGTCATGAACATGAAAGTGAATAGCAGAATAAACACTCTTCCTTACATGTTAAACAATCTAATGCAAGTTTGAAATCTGAGGGTGAATAATATTGTTCAGATTGTCACAACCACCTGGCTCTAGGTAAAGCAACATTACAAAGGGGAGGCCACACATGGAAGTACATTTAACAACTAAACATAAAAAAATAAAAATAAAAAATAAATATAAATACAAGCATTAACTAAAAAAAATAATGAATAAAAACATTCCAAGACTGAAGAGGAAAATATTAATGGTACCACGGTCCAACTTATGACTCTCCTTTCTCCATCTCCTTTTTATCTCCAACTCAATCACAGGTAACTCTCCACACCATTCAAGATTCAATATTTTATTTGTCATGTACAAGTTATATGACATACAACAAGAAGTGAAATGTAGGTCTGGCATACTCTTTTTAGACTGTGCAAAATATAAGAATTAAATTAAATAATTAAATACAAATAATGAAATATACACAATATATTAAACCGCTACACAGATGATGTGCAGTTATGTAAACAATGTGTAGTGAGGATGAGTTAGATGAGCATAGTTCGGTTGTGTTAAAAAGTGAAGTGTGCAGAGAGTAATTGGGGTAACCCTACACTACCTAAAGAGTGTCTAAAGTGGTGGTTCTCTACCTTTTTTTTTTCCAGCGGGCCACACTATGGTCTAAGTGCAAGTCTCGCGGGCTGCACGCATATAATTTACATATTACGTCACAAATACAAACCAACATGATTTATAATACTATAAACTAAATATAATGATATCTAATCTATTACATTCATTGAAATAAATAATTCTACTCCCCATAAATAAAACACCTGATGCTGTCGGGAGCTGACCAATTTTGTGATATTTGGCTCGAAAGGAGTAAGAGAACAAAGAAGTTGCGATTGTAAAGCCTGTGTTATATTTTGCGCATGAGCAATGCGGACGCGGACTTCTTTATACTTCCGAAAGCGCACACTGTTGGTCCGCTCTGCAACATACGTGAACAAACAGATGCTCAGAATTATTGCACATCTGGCTGTTTTTATATTATTTTATTGAAAGATTGCACCGGTTCGAGTAGCACTGAGCTTCTTCACACTGCCTGCACATGTGCAATTGTGCTTTTGAAGCCTACTGACCTACTGACCCCACTGTCTGCTCAAAGCCTCGGCAAACACTCTCCAATGGCGTTTAACAGAGGCTGAAGATGCAGTCTGTAGGGTGCACGCGAGCATGACTTGACGCGCGACATTGAAGAAAATGTGCGTTTACAAATGTAGCTTATGTTGATCCAAATATGGAAAGCACTTTCTATTTTAATAATACGAGGCTCTCTCCAGAGATGTTTTGCCACAATTCTTCAATTAAGGATTATTGCTACGTAGTATATGGTGTTTCCATTTACCTGAACTTCTTCAAGTGGTTTGCGGGACAAACCGAAAATCACTTCTGATTTTACTGCGACTATTCTTGTTTTTCTTGAGTTCATTCGCTGGCATTTACCACATTTAGTTTTTCTCCCTTAAAAACAAATTTGTCCATTTTGATGCTCAATTTTACCAAATTAATGGCTGTTTATGACTACTTGAATTGAATTCTGCCAAAGTGCGTGCTGGTACAGTATTTGTTCATTAAATGCGTAATGTTATGTGAGTAGGTCTGCTCATGTCTGAAAATAATGTACGGAAAACTAAATAATTTCACATACAAACATTAGACTAGCTTATATTTTTTAGTAGCCTATATTTTATAATTAATGTAAAAAATAAAACTGAAAGTTTTTTTTTTTTTTTTTTTTTTTATTGTGTTCAGCATGGTGGGCCGCATTTGAATTCGTGACGGGCCGCGGGTTGAGAACCACTGCTCTAATGTGTAGCGTGAGGGAAACTCCACCTGAGCCTCTCCGTTTGTGCCATCAGACTGGGGAAGCGTCTGCCTGACCATAGCAGATGAAACAATGGGTTTCCAGGGTGTGTGGGATCTTTACAGCCCTAGATTTACATCTCCTGGTGTGGATGTCTTGCAGAGAGGGGAGAGATGTTCTGGAAATGCGCTCAGCGGAGCGCAGTACTCTCTGCCGGGCTTTAAGATCCTGGGCTGAGCTGTTTCCATACCACGATGAGATGCACTGAGTCAATATTCTTTCTATAGCCCCGATATAGAAAATGTTCAGGATTCCAGTGGAAACCTTGAATTTTCTCAGGAGTCTCAGATGGTACAGACGTTGTCTGGCTTTTTTAACTTGAGCTTAAATGTGGTTAGTCCAGTTCAGGGCGTCAGAGATGTGTACACCAAGGTGTTTGAAGCTGCTCACTCTCTCCACTGGGGTCCCATTATTGATGAGTGGGGTGTAGATATGCTGCTGCCTCCTCCTGAAGTCCACAACCAGCCACTTGGTTTTGCTGACATTCAGAAAGAGACAGTTTGTTTGGCACCATGATGTCAGACTCTAACTCATCAAGGCCCATCACCACTATTGACAAAAATTAATAAAAATTCATTAATGTCTCGCAATAATTAAATCATTTACAAGTCACTCAGAGATAAATGTAACATTTCTTTAGTCCATACTGATAAATGGTACAATGCATTCTCTTTGTTAATTTTTAGCCACTGATTAGTATATTTGGCTTGAATGCATGAGACATTGCAAAATTCTGTATGGAATGCTTCTAAATAGATGCCACGTAGCTCATCTTGTTTGACCTTCCCAGCATAACCTGGTAGATACACAAAAAGCATATTAAGTATAACTGTACTTCTGCCATGTATTTCTCATGTTAAACAGTTACAAAAGTTTCAAGAACAATTTCTTAACTCTAAGGGTGTACTCACACTAGGCACGGTTGTCATGAACCGGGCCCGAGTACGATTGTCCCCCCTCCCCACTCCCCCTCTGGCCTGCACTCACATATAGGGTTTCAGCATTCGTGCCGGAGCACGCTTACGTCATTATGGTGCAACGGTTTCGGGATAAACAGGAAGAGCGGCGCTCTCTGAACACAATGGAGTCCATCGCTCTGTTTTCTTTGTGGATAATTTTGTGTCGTTTGGTCCACAGCCCTCTCACAGCCTGTTGTTAAACAGATGTGTCGCCTTAGTGGCGCGAAAATGTTCACGTAATCGTGCTGCTCGTATGAGGATGTTTGCAAGGTACCAGCTGAAGTGCAGCAAGGACTTTGCAGTTTTTAGTTTTTATGTGTTTTGCACTTCTGCCGTAGACCAAAGCGACTCTTTCCCTGCCATGTTGGTTTTTGAGCGTGGCAAAACCGTGACGCAACGCGTCCTTTTCCGTGCTCTGGCATGGTTAGCGCTCACACTGCACTGATAAAACTCCCGAGTCCAACTGAACCGTGCCCTGGCCCACCTCTTCCAAGCGGGCCAGGGCGGCCAATCGAGCCGCACCCGGGCACGGTTCGGAGCACTCACACTAGTCAAACGAACCGCGCTTTGGTGGTCAAACGCACTCGGGCACGGTTCAAACTGGCTAGTGTGAGTACACCCTAAAGCCCCAAGAGATGGCATGAGGCCAAATAAATAATATATTTTTTTATTTTTTAATGATGTGTTCCTTTTAAATGTCACAACTAGACTATAAGCTAGATAATATATAGAAAATATAAAATGTGTATATATGAAGCAGCCACTGTTTTGATAAATGTTTCTTGAGCATCAAATCAAAATATTAGAATGATTTCTGAAAGATCATGTGACACTGAAGACTATATGCTGACAATTCAGCTTTGCCATTACAAAAGTAAATTACATTAAAATATATAAATAGAAAAGTGTTATTGTAAAATATTATTACTTGACTCGAGAATGAGTCAGTCTGTTTTCCATTATCTGGCTCGGTGTTGTAAAGGAAACAGGTCAATTTAGCTCAAAGGGAATCATTTAAGATTTTAAAGGGAATTTGAACAGAATCACTGTTTCACGGCTGATCACTGAGACGCCCTGCGATTCACTGAACGAGCCGTTTAACATCAAATCTGCGCTGGATATAAATATCCAAACTATAGTGAAAACACTATCAATTAGCACAGTAACAAGATCGGCAGTTTAAGACATTAACTTGTAAGCACAAAACACAAGATACTTCTCTTTTCAATATGAGTAAGGCTTTATTAGATAAATCTAAGACATATAAACTAATCTAACACATAAACGCATATGGAAATATGGAATCCCAAGTTTACAGCAAAATGTGAAATTGCGTAGACATGAATAACCATCAATCATTTAATTAACACTCGCATTGAGTTCCTCAATGGGGTTAAAATTATATTAGATACACCAGCACAAATGTCTGAGGGTACATTGCCTTGTTTTCCGATGTCACTAATTGGCTGGAAGTTCAGTAGTCGTTGAAATGACGTCCTGGGAAGTCCGTGGTTGGGCGTTAGCTGAAGACACAGAGTTGTGTGGGCTGGTTTAAGTTGAACTCGATTACAAAACTTAACTGAGAACACAAAACTCTCAAACGGAAAAGAAAATAAATAAAGTTTGACGAGACTAAGGTGGTGTTTCTTCTCATCGTGGCAAGTAGCAGCAGGCAGGCACGCTGGAACTGCGCTCAAAGAACAGCTAACAGTAATGACTAAGAGCATGGCTAAAAGCTAAAGCTAGGTAGCAAAGCTACAAGCTAAAAGCAGGCATGACTAATAGCAGAAGCAAAGCTAGAGACTAAAAGCAGGCATGACTAGTAGCAGAAGCAAAGCTAACAACTAAAAGCAAGATTGTATGGTGTCCTAAGTATTTAAACTGGCCTGTTGGCCACACCTCAAATGTTGTCTTGACCAATCAGATATTGTCTTGGCACGGGGGCATCATAAATCATATGTTTATCTTACCAAGCATGTCGTCCGAATTTTCCTGCTCTTGCAGGGTCTAATTTTAGACATGATTCCTATAAAACGAATTGTCACGGTTCATTGATACATAGTGTCACCTTGATGTCTGTGTGTAGGTTGCGGGATGTATCACCTGATTGTTCTGTGTGGGCGTCGCCGCTGATTACGGATCAGCGGCAGCTGTGGCTTATTCCATCTGGCCTATATTAACGCCTTGTCTTTCGTCTCATGTTTGTCAGATCGTTGTTTGGAGTCCTGGTGTTGTGTTGTCCCCGTGTAGTTGTCCCTGCTCTAGATCTCTCGTCGCAGTTTCCTGTTGCCTGTTTGTTCCTTGGATTTTCATTCTGGATTACATCGTTCATCACTTCAGCCACGGGCACTTCACGGACTTCTCTCACCACGAGCACCAACACCAATCAAGGTCCCTGTGTTGCCATCTCTCCTGCTGCTAGTTTGTCTTGTCTTCTCCTGCACATCTGACTCTTCTGTGTATACGCTCATTAAAGAGATCTTAACTTGCATTTGCATCCAGTCTTCTTTTCCGTGACAGAATGATCTGACCATCATCATGGATGCAGCGAGTTCAGAGGCTTTCACCGAGTTCATCAGCCACAGCATAACTCGTATGGATCAGCAGCAGGAGAGCATCTCTTCCACCGGACGCGCCGTCCAGGCGCTGGTAACACAGGTGTCCAAGCTCTCCCAACAGATGCAACAACTTCGCGCTCCCACTGCGCCAGCCGCACCGACCGTTTCCGCACCACCTTCAGAACCACCGGACATCTCGGAGCCCCGCCTCCCCATGCCACAGACTTATTCCGGTGAGCCTGACTTTTGTAGAGCATTCCTCAACAAGTGTTCTCTCCACTTCACTTTACAGCCCCGTACGTTCAAAAGGGAGGAGTCCAAAGTGGCATTCGTACTCACGCTTTTCACGGGGAGGGCGGCGCTGTGGGGAACGGCGGTTTGGGAGAACCGTGATCCTTGCTGCTCCTCGTTCACGGCACTCGCCACCGAGATGAGGAGGGTGTTCGACCGTGCGGTGGCGAGCAAGGAGGCCGCCCGGAAACTCACCGTGCTCAAGCAAGGCAACCGCAGGGTCACGGATTATGCCATTGAGTTCCGCACCCTCGCGGCGGAGTGCCGATGGAACGAGGAGGCGCAGTGGGACGTCTTCCTGCATGGGCTGGCTGATCGCATCAACCGTGAGATCTACACCCTGGACTTACCTGAGACTTTTAATGGCCTGGTAGAGCTGGCATTACGTGTCGTAATTTCATGCACAATCTGTTTCCTTCCTAGGGTACATCGTCTCGTCTGAGGGAATTCGCATGGATCCTGACAAGGTTAAGGCTGTGGTGGATTGGCCAAGTCCAGATTCCCGTAAGGCCCTACAGTGGTTTCTGGGGTTCGCCAATTTCTACCGGCGTTTTATTTGCAACTTCAGCCAACTAGCCGCGTCTCTGACTGCCTTGACCTCCCCCAGAACGACCTTCAGGTGGTCAGATGCAGCCGAAGCTGCATTTGCTAAACTGAAGAGTCACTTCGTTTCGGCTCCCATTCTGATTGCCCCTGATTCCTCACGTCAGTTTGTGGTGGAGGTCAATGCGTCAGAGGTGGGGGTAGGAGCAGTTCTTTCCCAGCGGTCTCCCTCAGATAACCAGATGCACCCTTGCGCGTTTTACTCTCACTGTTTGTCTCCCGCAGAAAATAATTATGATATTGGTAACAGAGTTGTTGGCGGTCAAATTAGCGTTAGAGGAGTGGCATCACTGGTTAGAGGGTTCGGGGGTGTCCTTTATCGTTTGGACTGATCACAAGAACTTGGAGTATATACGATCAGCTAAAAGGCTCAATTCCAGGCAGGCTCGGTGGGCACTTTTTTTCGGTCATTTTGATTTTACTCTATCGTACCGCCCGGGCTCCAAAAACATCAAGCCTGATGCACTTTCTCGTATTTTTGGTTCGTCCGAACGCCCGTCCACTCCCGAGTGTATTTTTCCTGAGACATTAGTGGTCTCCACTCTGACATGGGAGGTCGAGTCGAAGGTCCTAGGGGCCTTAGAAGGGAAACTGACTAGATTTTGTCAATTCAATTCAAGTTTATTTGTATAGCGCTTTTTACAAAACAAATCGTTACAAAGCAACTTTACAGAAAATTATGTTTCTACAATATTTAGTAGTAGCTAGTAGTTTGTGCACATTTGACAGGATTTTAGAAAAAATAAAAATAATAATACAAGACGTAGTCAGCTAGACGATGAACTATCAATATTATTAATTAAGTTATTATATGATTCAGTCACACATTTAGCAATAATTGTTAGTTCTGTTTGTTGATTTAGGGTTAGCATCATCTGAGGTCCTCTGAGGGTCAGCATCATCTCTTCTCAGGTGTTCAGGATCCAGAATGGAGCTTGTGTAAATCCTAGGCGAAACATAGAAACAAAATACAGACATCATTAGCATAGCTGCTGATCCAACAAAGTAAAATTAGTTTAACCCAAGCTAATGAATAAAAAAGCACTTTTGATCAGATGCAACTACACTCACAATTTAAAAGATACATTATTCGAATGCTTGGCGAAAGAGATGTGTTTTTAATCTAGATTTAAAGAGAGAGAGTGTGTCTGAACCCCGAACATTATCAGGAAGGCTATTCCAGAGTTTGGGAGCCAAATGTGAGAAAGCTCTTTTGTGACCTTAGGGTGCGTGATGGGTTGTAGCGTGGTAGAAGGCTAGTTAGGTACGCAGGAGCTAAACCATTTAGGGCCTTATAGGTAAGTAATGATAATTTGTAACTGATACGGAACTTAATAGGTAGCCAGTGCAGAGACCGTAAAATTGGGGTAATATGATCATATTTTCTTGACCTCGTAAGGACTCTAGCTGCTGCATTTTGGACTACCTGTAGCTTGTTTATTGACGAAGCAGGACAACCACCTAGAAGTGCATTACAATAGTCCAGTCTAGAGGTCATGAATGCATGAACTAGCTTTTCTGCATCAGAAACAGATAACATGTTTCGTAGCTTGGCATTGTTTCTAAGATGGAAGAATGCAGTTTTTGTAACATTGGAAATATGATTTTCAAAAGACAAATTGCTGTCTAATATAACACCCAGATTTCTGACTGTAGAGGAAGTAACAGTACATCCGTCTAGTTGCAGATTGTAATCTACAAGATTCTGTGTAGTGTTTTTTGGTCCAATAATTAGTATCTCTGTCTTATCCGAATTTAATTGGAGAAAATTATTTGTCATCCAATCTTTTACATTTTTAACACACTCTGTTAGCTTAGATAATTGGGAAGTTTCATCTGGTCTCGTTGAGATGTATAGCTGAGTATCATCAGCATAACAGTGGAAGCTAATTCCGTATTTTCTAATAATATTACCAAGGGGCAACATGTATATTGAAAATAGAAGGGGACCTAGGACGGATCCTTGTGGCACTCCATATTTTACTGATGATAAATGAGATGACTCCCCATTTAAGTAAACAAAATGGTAGCGATCGGACAGGTAGGATCTAAACCATCTTAGAGCCTGCCCTTGAATACCTGTATAGTTTTGTAATCGATCTATGAGTATGTCATGATCTATGGTGTCGAACGCATCACTAAGATCAAGTAAGACTAGAAATGAGATGCAGCCTTGGTCTGACGCAAGGAGCAGGTCATTTGTAATTTTAACAAGTGCAGTTTCTGTGCTATGGTGGGGCCTAAAACCTGACTGAAATTCTTCATACAGATCATTTTTATGTAGGAAGGTGCTCAATTGAGCAGACACAACTTTTTCTAAAATTTTAGACGTAAATGGAAGATTTGAAAAAGGCCTATAATTTGCCAGTACACTAGGATCTAGTTTTGGTTTCTTAATAAGAGGCTTGATAACCGCCAGCTTGAATGGTTTTGGGACGTGTCCTAAAGATAACGACGAGTTTATGATATTGATAAGTGGTTCTTCGGCTACAGGTAACAGCTCTTTCAGTAATTTAGTGGGTACAGGATCTAATAAACATGTTGTTGGTTTAGATACAGTGATAAGTTTATTTAGCTCTTCCTGTCCTATGGTTGTAAAGCACTGCAGTTTATCTTTGGGTGCGATGGATGAAACTGAAGTGTTAGATGCTGTAGAATCTACATTCGCTATTGTATTTCTAATGTTATCTATTTTATCAGTGAAGAAATTCATAAAGTCATTACTATTTAACGTTGGTAGAATATTTGAATCAGGTGGCGTCTGGTAATTTGTTAACTTAGCCACTGTGCTAAATAAAAACCTTGGATTGTTTTGGTTATTTTCAATGAGTTTGTGTATATGCTCTACCCTAGCAGTTTTTAGAGCCTGTCTATAGCTGGACATACTGTTTTCCCATGCAATTCTAAAAACTTCTAAGTTAGTTTTTCTCCATTTGCGTTCAAGACTACAAGTTACTTTCTTGAGAGAGTGAGTATTACTGTTATACCATGGTACAGTACGTTTTTCTCTAACTTTTTTCAATTTGATTGGGGCAACAGATTCTAATGTATTAGAGAAAATAGTGCCCATGTTGTCAGTAATTTCGTCTAATTCATGTGTATTTTTGGGTACAAATAGCAGTTGAGATAGATCAGGCAGGTTATTTGAGAATATTTCCTTGGTGGCTGGAACAATAGTTCTGCCCAGACGACCAGTCTGACGGGGCTCATGCTTATAACAGTAGTTTGGTGGAGTAGACTCATTTAGACCAAAATAATCATTTGGTTTTAGCCAGGTTTCAGTCAAGCAGAGTAAATCAAAACTATTATCTGTGATCATTTCATTTACAATAACTGCTTTTGGTGTGCGTGATCTGATATTTATGAGCCCAAACTTTAAAAATTGTTTTTGTTCATTTACTTTACATTTTTCTGGTTTAATTACGATAAGATTTTTTCTAGATCCTACATTATATTTATATTTTAACCTCACTATTCGGGGAACAGACACAGTCTTAATAGGTTTTACAGCGCAAGTACTTTTAGCATTTAAGCGGGTGGAACAAAACTCCTCATAATTGTTATTTGAGAATTGTCTTACTAGTCACATGGAGCGAAGTGTCCTGGAGATGTTGTCAGAGAGAAGCTCCGATCCAATTCTGCTGGGGTGTAATCCATCAGCGCGAAACAGTCTAGGACGCTCCCAGAAAAGATTCCAGTTATTAACAAATAGCAGTTTCTGTTCTTTACACCATGACAACAACCATTCATTTAAAGCAAAAAGTCTACTGAACCTTTCGTGTCCTCGTCGATACGTGGGCAGTGGTCCTGACACGATGACCGTCGCCGCGGGCATCGTGCTGCGAACCGTCTCGATCAGGCTCCTGAAGTCCCTCTTCAGCGTCTCCGTCTTGTTTTTGTTGTAGAATACAATAGAGGATATATTCACGCGTTATATAAACGGAAACGATGATGTATAAAATTGATTTTTAAGTTAAAAATAGTCAATGAAAAGAAGATAGTGACGGAGCTCAAACGCAGTACAGCCGTCAACAACAAACAGGAAGTGAAGAAGCCTGTCACCGCCCTCCAACCCTCCCAAGGGAATACGGTTGTTTTGACCGTTCTGGACCGGTTCTCGAAGGCAACCCATTTCATACCCTTGGCCAAATTACCTTCTGCCAAGGAGACAGCGGTCGCTGTCATTGACCACATCTTCCGGATACATGGCCTCCCAGTGGATGTGGTTTCTGACAGGGGGCCCCAGTTTGTGTCCAAATTCTGGCAGGAGTTTTGTAAGTTGCTGTGGGCAACGGTTAGTCTTTCCTCTGGGTTCCATCCCCAGACCAATGGTCAGACCGAGAGAGCCAACCAGGATTTAGAATGCATGTTGCGATGTTTGGCGTCCAAGAATCCTTCCTCCTGGAGCCAACAACTCTCTATGATTGAGTACGCACATAATTCGTTACCAGTGTCTTCTACGGGCCTCTCCCCGTTTGAATCTAGCTTAGGTTACCAGCCACCTGTTTTTCCCAGTCTGGAATCCGAAGTCGCGGTCCCCTCTGCCCAAGCCTTTGTCCAGAGGTGCCGCCACACCTGGAACAGAGCCCGCGAGACTCTCTTGCAGGTGAGGGTGCGCACCAAGGCTAAGACCGATCGCCACCGGTCAAAGCCACCCGTATACGTCGTCGGTCAAAAAGTGTGGTTTCTACAAGAATATTCCGCTCCGCTCCGTTGCTAATAAACTTGCTCCCAAATTCATTGGCCCGTTTACTGTCACCAAAATCATTAGTCCGGTGGCAGTCGGCCTCAAATTGCCTCCAGCGTACAGGAGGATTCATCCCACTTTTCATGTTTCCAAAATTAAACCAGTTTTTAACTCCCCGCTTAATCCGCCTGTCCCGGTTCCTCCACCGCCGCGACTCATAGACGGGGAACCCACCTATTCGGTTAACCGTATTCTGGACT
The DNA here is from genome assembly GCF_023724105.1 of Carassius gibelio. Classification (NCBI taxonomy): domain Eukaryota; kingdom Metazoa; phylum Chordata; class Actinopteri; order Cypriniformes; family Cyprinidae; genus Carassius; species Carassius gibelio. The sequence continues at coordinate 24,541,874 of NC_068413.1, read as the reverse complement.
CGAGGCGGAGGGGACGTGGATTCCAGTACTTGGTGGACTGGGAAGGTTACGGTCCGGAGGAGAGAAGTTGGGTACCTGCCCGGGACATTCTGGATCACTCCCTTATCGATGATTACAATCGACAGGTAAGGGGTGGTGGGAACGCCGAGAGGCGTTCCTAGGAGGAGGGGTACTGTCACGGTTCATTGATACATAGTGTCACCTTGTTGTCTGTGTGTAGGTTGCGGGATGTATCACCTGATTGTTCTGTGTGGGCGTCGCCGCTGATTACGGATCAGCGGCAGCTGCGGCTTATTCCATCTGGCCTATATTAATGCCTTGTCTTTCATCTCATGTTTGTCAGATCATTGTTTGGAGTCCTGGTGTTGTGTTGTCCCCCGTGTAGTTGTTCCTGCTCTGGATCTCTCGTCGCAGTTTCCTGTTGCCTGTTTGTTCCTTGGATTTTCATTCTGGATTACATCGTTCATAACTTCAGCCACGGGCACTTCACGGACTTCTCTCACCACGAGCAACAACACCCATCAAGGTCCCTGTGTTGCCATCTCTCCTGCTGCTAGTTTGTTTTGTCTTCTCCTGCACATCTGACTCTTCTGTGTATACGCTCATTAAAGATATATTAACTTGCATTTGCATCCAGTCTTTTCCGTGACACGAATATGATACATTTGACCAATAAATGATTATCTGTGCTAATTCAAGCAAGCAAATTCGATTATGTAGATACTAGACATGACTATGTATCCTTAAGCTATACCATAGTTATTAAAAAAAAAAAAAAAAAAAAAAACATACACAATAAGTGATTATAACATGATAGTCAAATGTGTGGGTTACATATAAATGAATATGGAGTGAAGCGATGGACTGATTCATTTATAAGTCTTTTTGAGTTTATTCTGGTCCATATATATGTGCAAAAAGCAGTTTCTTTGCCATTCTCATGACAAAGACTTCTGTGGAGACCAGAGGTTCAAAGCCCCCCCCTTATGAATTTCAGTCTGGTTTTGCTGGGTGGGGGAAGTGTTTAAAGGGGGGGTGAAATGCTCGTTTTCACTCAATATCCTGTTAATCTTGAGCACCTATAGAGTAGTACTGCATCCTTCATAACTCCAAAAAGTCTTTAGTTTTATTATATTCATAAGAGAAAGATAGTCTGTACCGATTTTTCCCGGAAAAACATGAGCGCCTGGAGGCATGACGTGTGGGTGGAGCTAAAGAATCACGAGCGCCAGTAGGCTTTTGCGTTGAGAGCGTTTGGAAGCTGTGACACCGTGAGGAAAAAAAACAACCAAAACAAACCATGGCTAACAGTCAGATTCAGCGAATATTTATGTTCCAGAATCAGATCCCGAGGCTGAAACTGAATGAGAGCAGCAGCAGCAACGACTCGCTCCGAGCGGGGCTCGAACCCGGGTCTCGGCATGGGAAGGGACACACTAACAAGGAGGCAGAAATATTTTAAGCAGTTTTACTCACCGCCTGAGGTTCCAACACACGATCGTGGCCCTTTTTCGTTGGGATTGCATCATCCTTAAGAAATAAGCGATACGCAAATCCGTCGCCAAACTGGGCCATGTTTGTAAAACAAGCATCTTCGAAATTCAGGGAACAAACACAAACACTTGCACAACTTTTTTTGGAACAGAAATACTCCTTCAAACGTACAACTTAATTTTTGAAACTTTGTCCATGTTTAGCATGGGAATCCAACTCTTTAACAGTGTAAAAAACTCAGTATGCATGAAATAGCATTTCACCCCCCCCCCCCCCCCATTTAAGAAAGTGTTTTAACTCTCATGGGTTTACATGTGACAACAACTTTGACAGTCTCTTCTGCGAATTAAAATTGTCAATAATTGTTCTAGTGGTGTTAATGTTGAAAGCTGTTCTGTGAAAGCGCTGGTTGGTTGGTTATCTTTCTTGGGACTTGTGGCACAGAATGTTTTATGATTTCCTGAGGAATTCGGCTCCATGTTTCAAACACAGCCCTGATAGACTCTTTAATTTGTCTGGTTCGAGTAATTTCTGTTACAGTGTTCATCTTCAATTCTCTCTTCACAGCAGATCAGTCAGTGTACTGTCTGAGTACCTGAATTACTCAGGGATATTGGTTTGTTTGAACTCCGAGGGAGTTTCATCCACATTAAAAAAGTTAACAGCTAAAGTCTTTGTGGATTAATGCGTATTGGAGACGCGAACCGTTTAAAACGATTCAGTTCGATTTGGTGAACTGATTCAAAAAGATCCGGTTTCATCGAATGATTCGTTTGCGAACCGGATATCACAAACTGCTTTGTTTTGAACTCTCTCTCACAACAGACACGGAAGAGAAGACAATGATGAATAAAGTCGTAGTTTTTGCTATTTTTGGACCAAAATATATTTTCAATTCTTCAAAAAATTCTAACTGACCCTCTGATGTCACATGGACTACTTTGATGATATTTTTCTTACCTTTCTGGACATGGACAGTATACCGTACACACAGTTTCAATGGAGGGACTGAGAGCTCTCGGACTAAATCTAAAATATCTTAAACTGTGTTCCAAAGATAAACGGAGGTCTTATGGGTTTGGAACAACATAAGGGTAAGTTATTAATGACATAATTTTTATATTTGGCAGAAAAAACCTTTAAGAGTTTTAACTAAGACTCATTCTTAGGGAACACTGTACCAAATATATTAAAAGTTTGAATGTATTGTTTAAATATCAGTGCAGTGTTCATATGGACAAACAGTGAATGCATCCCTCTCTCTCGTGAGCCAAACACATGTGCTTCCATACACAAGGCTTGAAAACAAAAAAGTGGATGACGTATTCTACAGGTGCCCTTTTATACCCACAGTCTCTCATTTTGCTTACGACATAGGCTTTCACCTGCCAATGTCAGGTTCATTGTAATTTTTTTCATTCATGCTTCATACACCAGTCACGCTAGACATTCTCCTAGCCCCCTCTGGAGCAGGGGTGCCCAACCCTGCTCCTGACGATTGACTGTCCTGCAAAGTTTAGCTCCAATCCTAATCAAACACACCTGAAGCAACTAATTAAGGTCTTCAGGCTCACTTAAAAATTAAAGGCAGGTGTGTTTGATTAGGGTTGGAGCCAAACTTTGCAGGACAGTCGGTCACCAGGAGCAGGGTTGGGCACCCTTGCTCTAGAGCAGTGGTTCCCAACCACGTTCCTGGATGCCCTCCAACACTGCATGTTTTCCATGTCACCTTAATCAAACACACCTGATTTAGATCATCAACTCCTTAGTAGAGACTCCAAGACCTGAACTGGGTGTGTCAGACAAAGGAGAGATGCAAAATGTGCAGTGTTGGGGGGCCTCCCGGAACATGATTGCTCTAGAAGATGCAGCATGGAGTTCCCTTTCGAAAGGGAACTATGTTTTCTTTGCCATGCCTTTAATTTATTTATTTATTTATGCTGTAAAGAAATAAATCACCTTTTTGTAGTCTATAATCTTACTTTACGAGATAATAATAATCAAATTCACATTCATACATTCTGAAAAAAACATGCCTCCTAATATTAATGGGGTGAAGAAATAAAGGGAGGTATTTGCATGCTAAATAGCACTAATGATCATTTTTAGCACAATGATTACCTCCAGGGTGTTCATCTGGGATTAAGTGGCATAGGGAGAATACAGAGCCAGCTGCTGATACCAGCATGGAATCTTCTCGAATGCTAAGTGTAATGCAGTACTTGGGCACATTGGGCCTAATCTTTGCATACTCTAAATGTTTAAACTAGTTAAGTTTTAGCTGGGGTAATCTACAATTGCACAGACATACTGTATGGGGTTACTCGCTATAGTAAAGCAAGAGTTTTCGCTAATAATTTTTATAAATTCAGTGAAAATCATATTGTCAGACCCTTTTCCTTTATGTTCTTGTGTTTTCCTCCCCCATGTGCTCTATGTTATACTTTTGTCCTTCCTGCTCCCATTATGTTTCCTGATTAGTTCTTAGTTTGTTTCCTGCTTTGTTTACATAAATATCCTCCTTCCCGTGTGTAATTAAGTTCTAGCTTCAACTACCAAAAAATAAAAATATAAAAAATAGAGTTAACTTAAGGTGCTTAATGGGGGAATCAGGAGCCCTCCGTTGGCTTAACAGGGAAATGGGAGCCCTCCCTGAGCTTAACAGGGAAACAGGAGCCCTCCCTGGGCTATACTCTGGAACAGGAGCTCTTCCTGGTCTGATCTGGGGATCAGGACCCCTTCCTGGTGCTCTGGAGGAGTGGGCACTTGAGGGCACTCTGGAAGGTGCTTACAAGAAGAGGGCACTGGCGAGTGCTCTGGAAAGTGCTTACGAGGAGCGGGTACTGTAGTGAGCTTTTGGGATGAAAGGCTTGCCACATACGTTCTGTGGGTTTGCCACATTAATGTCCTTTTGGCCTGCCATATTAACATATTTTTGGCTTGCCATATGAGCAATCAGCATACTTGGATGAGCAGTGGATGGTGGCAGGATAGTCTGGCAGGTGACCGGAGTTAGACAGAGTCTAACACTAGCAATGAAAGCCACAAAAATATCAGGAGCACACTTCTCCAGTCCTTGTTTTACCCAGGTACATTAAAACATCATTCCAGGCCCTTTTAGAATGGATTCGGGCCACTCTAATGGGTAATGCTGCAGGCTTTCAACAGAAGTCAATGGGAGCATGGTACGGTTTTTCTTAAGGCAGGCCATAATAATTGCAGGGTTGCCAACTCTCACGCATCTGGCGTGACACTCAAGCTTTCAGCATCAATCTCACGCTGAAGTCCAAGCTTGAGTGTTACGCCAGATGCGTGAGAGTTGGCAACCCTGTAATTGGGCACAGTTAACCATTCATGCTCTCCTACTGGGCATGTCTGTGGCTTTCCAGAGGTTCTGGAAGCCATGTGTTCTTACAAGCCAGAATTTTCTTTTCATACTCTTACAAGCTCTTATACATGTTCGGTTAAGCAGGGGTAGTGTGATAATTGAAATTAAGAAGTGTTTCACTGCAAAATTGATAAAAAAAAATAGGTAATGTTTTACTCTTATGTAACACAGAAAGGCAATTAAACCATCCACTAAGTTTTATACTTACAAAACGACTGACTTGTTAAACACAACTTGGGCTATTATTTGTGGCTCAGCAGCTCAGAGACAGTCATGCAATCTGCCAGAAAAAAAGCTTGTTAGCCCACTCAGGCTTGCCATGTTATGACAGTTATTAGGGAACGGAGTAATTGTTTTGGATTTGAAATGGTGTTAGAGATGACAAAGCAAATGAGGCATTGGTCAGGCTCTCTGATTAGCAGAATAAGCAGGAATGGTATCTGCTCTTGTAACAGGTTTACTCTGGTTGTGTTTTGTTGTTCTCAATGAAGACAATGCGGCTGGAGGAGGTCTCAGGATGTTTTATTCTGCAAAAAGCAGGTCTGCAGAAACACACAGAGCACAATTAAACTTTTTTTGGGATACACCTTCTCTCCCCTTCAGTCTGCCCGTACAGCATGGAGGAAGCAGCGCTCTCATTTGAAGAGCGAGAGACAGCACAACCGACCTCGTCAGCAGCATATGTGCTTCTGAAGATCTTAATTTACTCAATTAACAGTTACAAAATATAAGACATCAACAAAAAAAGATAAAATTAAATCACAAAAACATGTCATCATTATATGGCATATGAAATAATCTAAAATATAGATTCCTCACCACTTATTCATAACAGTGAATAAATTAAATGGAGAAAAAAAATGTCAAAATGACATTTTACACACAAAAAAATATATATAAATTTTGACAACATCACGTTTGAATACAGACCTCACTCTTTTTTGGATTTATCAAACTCATAAACTTCATAAACATTTCAAACATTTCTCAATGTATGAACACAATAAACAACGAACATACCTGCAGAAACACACAGAGCACAATTAAACTTTTTTTGGGATACACCTTCTCTCCCCTTCAGTCTGCCCGTACAGCATGGAGGAAGCTAGTAAGCAAAACCAATCTCGGTAAAATGTTCAAAATGCAATTCATTGCATTAAATTTGATGACATCACAGTCTTACATTACACTTAAACATTATTTATTTCATGAAATTAATCGATGACATCATTTACACTTGGAGGAATGTCCTTACCAGCGCTCTCATTTGAAGAGCGAGAGACAGCACAACCGACCTCGTCAGCAGCATATGTGCTTCTAAAGATGGCGCTGTAGGCCAATCGCACGAGGTATCATGTGCGTCACCAATATGTGCCCCATACAAGACAGTATTCTGCATGAACGGTTCCTACTATAATTAATTATGTACATTATGCCCCATAATAACTCCAAATAAAAATATGAAGCACAAAAACATAAGTTTTGATGAAGTTCATAACAATATTCATATTTGAACCAGCTACATTCTCCCCGCTGAACTTCATAAAACTTGTTCAATAAGGATAAACAGCCAATCTAAAAGCCACAAACAGAATAACTCAACTGACAATCAATACAAATCAATACAGCAACATATGCTTCCCAGCATACAGGGAAAGTGACCCAAGCAGGGTGATCAGGCCTACTAAGAGAACACTTGAAAACAGGGTGCCCCAAACACCACCATTATGATTTCAATGCGACAGCTACTGTTAAATGTGTCTGAAAGACTTCTGAATGTTGGCATTCTCAACTCGAAGTAACAAATAACCTCAAAAAAAAAAACATTGCATGATCAATGTAATATCTTAATCATCTTATGACAATAAAGACCTGGTAACGCCATTAACTGAATTGTTCATCTTCATGTTTTGGGTCATGTTCTGAATCAACCTGTTCACAGGTTTCACAAGCCTGCCAAATCTGGTTCTAACTTGAGTCACCACCTGATTTGGGAGTGAATCCACAGGATCAGAGATCTGAACATCAACTGAACCTCCCATAGATGGAGAGAACACGGTGTCGCAAGTCATTCCTGAATTACTTGAATGATCAGAAACATCACATTCCATAAGATCATCCTGCGTGGCTGGAAACACAGATTGTGTGGTCACAGAATCCACTGCCAATGAAGGGACACTCTCTGTCTTAGAGGATGTACTACTCTGGTCATCATCTGGGGCAAGAGTCCCTGCCACCCAGGTGGCGGTTCGATCTGCATTGCTGCATTCAGACATGGGTGTTATGGCAACGCTCAAAGCTGCTTCACTACAGTCTTCAGCTGGTACACTGCAGTCACTGAATGAGGGTTCAACTACCTCAACCTCAATTGGCAGAAAGTTAGCTTGAAGCAGCAAATTCCTATGAACAGTTTTTTCCTGACCAGTGTGGGTGTTGCGGATACGGTAGGTGTGACATTGAGGATTTAAGGCAACAACTATGTATGGAGAGGCTTCCCATTTATCTGCCAATTTCCTTCGTCCACGTTCGCCTTTGTTAGCCAGTAAAACTTGATCCCCAATTTCAATACTGCAACCTTTGGACCTCTTGTTGTATAGGTCTGCCTGACGTCGCTGACTGACCTCAGCATTCCTCTGAGCAAGGGCCAAAGCTTCTTTCAAATCATCCTTCAATCTCCTCACGTATGCATCATAGTCAATGAGGACATCGTCCCTCTCCACACTGCTGAACATCACATCCACTGGGAGCTTTGGAACCCTGCCGAACATCAAGTAAAAAGGCGCAAACCCAGTCGACTCATGGGCAGTACAATTATAAGCGAAGGTTAACGATTGCAACATCTGTGGCCATTTCTGCTTTGCCCTGGGTGGCAACGCCCTTATCATACCACCCAGGGTTCTGTTGAACCGTTCGACTAGCCCATTGCCCATCGGGTGATATGCAGTCGTTCTAGACTTTCTTACTCCAGCAACTTCCAGCAAGTCATGAATAAGCTGGCTCTCAAAATTGGCACCTTGATCCGAATGGATCCTTTCTGGGAAGCCATATACGCAGAAGTACCTATCCCACAACAGCCTTGCAACTTGCTTTGCCGATTGGTCTTTACAAGGGAAAGCATGGGCCATCTTGGTAAAGTGGTCTGTTATGACCAGGACATCCACACTGCGACCACTGGAATTCTCTGCAGACCAAAAATCTATGCAGACCAATTCTAGAGGGCTCGATGTTTTGATGCTTTCCAGAGGAGCTCTTCCTTCAGGTTCTGGAGTTTTGCTCACTACACAGCGCCTGCAACATTTAACATACTCGCGTACGTCTCGTTCCAAACTGACCCAGAAGAACCTCTGTCTCGCAAGGGATAAAGTCCTACCCTGACCTTGATGCCCAGCCTCATCATGAATGCCTTGGAGAACCTGCTTCACCAGCGAACTAGGAACAACATACTGCAATCTTCTTTTCCGTGTCAGGACATCCTTGCACACTCGGTATAGTATACCATCAAGAATTTTGAACTTCTCCCACTGTTTAAGTGTTTTAATTACCTTGTGAGTTTCTCCAGTTCTCTCACGTCTAGATGGTTTCCTTCCTCTGCTCACATAGAACAAGACTCTTGACAGGGTTGCATCGTCCTGCTGCTTCTCCTGTAACTCTCTCAATGAGAAAACTGGCAGGGGACTAGGGCCTGGAGACAACAACTGGTGAGTATCCTGAGTAAGCCACTGGACCGCCCTATCCCTCGTGCCTACTTCCCATTCTGTATGAATATCAAGGATTGCAGACACTTCAACATTAGTGAGTGAACTTGATTCTGAACCTGCACATGGACACTGTTCAACATTACAGTTGTTAGCACTTAACCTGAAGATATCCTGTATGGAGTTCTCTCTGACTTGCTCCGCTTCTCTCAACAGCACACTGTACGGCTCACACATCAACCTCCGACTGACAGATCCACGGATGAAGGGCTGCCTACTCAAAGCGTCTGCGACCACATTTCTACTGCCAGGTATGTATTGGATGCTAAAGCTATAGGGGGCCAGCTTAGACACCCACCTCTGCTCACATGCATCAAGTTTTGGCTTTGTCATAATGTATGTTAAAGGATTGTTGTCTGTCCACACAGTAAAGTCATGTCCCTTTAACCAGTGACTAAACTTGTCACAGACAGACCACTTCAGAGCCAAAAACTCTAGACGATGTGCAGGGTATCGTGCTTGTGCGCGAGTGAGAGCTTTACTGGCAAAGGCGATAGGACGTGCCTTAATTTCTCCTTCTGGGACCTGTGACAGCACAGCTCCCAACCCATCCATAGACGCATCAGTGCATAAAATGAATGGCCGGCTGAAATCGGGATGAGCCAGTACAACGGATTCTAACAGAGCTGTCTTTAGTGTTTCGAACGCCACACTGTGCTCTTGCTTCCAATCATTAGGGTTAAGTTTTTTGAATGATGCAATACCTCTCAGAGGGGTCTTCTTTCCTCTGGGTGCAGCAGTCAAGGCGAACAGTGGCTTTGCAATACTGGAGCAGTTTTGAATGAAGTTTTGATAATATAACACCATTCCCAAGAATGACTTTATCTTTTTAGTTGAAGGTGTCACTCCATCCGGCATCATCAGATCAGATACAGATATGGCTGAGATGGCGCTAACCTTGTCTGGATCTGTTGCTACACCAGTGCCGTCAATGACATGCCCCAGAAATTTCACACTTCTTCGTAGAAAATGACACTTCTTCGGGGCTAACTTCAGTCCATGTGCACTGAGCCTAGAAAACACAAGCTCAAGCCGCTCAATGGCCACTTCTTCATTTGGAGCATACACAAGAAGGTCGTCCAGATAGCATAACAAAGTGAGAAAATTCTGATCCCCAAAGATGTTGGTCATGAGTCGCATAAAGCTGGCTGGACTGTTACAGAGCCCTTGAGGCAGACGGTTGAATTCATACAGGCCCATGGGAGTCGTGAAGGCAGTGAACTTCTTGTCCTCTTCAGACATTACAATGTTATAAAACCCAGAGGTCAAGTCCATTGCACTAAAGATCACATTTCCTCCCAAAGCTGCTAAACAGTCCGCCTGGTGAGGCAAGGGGTAGGCATCCTTAACAGTCCGAGCATTTAGCCAACGGTAGTCCACACACACTCTAAGGTCTCCATTCTTCTTCCATACCAACACTAGTGGCGAAGCCCACTCACTGTTGGACTTGCGTATAATGTCCTGTTCCTCCATCTCAGAGAGAACACTCCTCAACTTCTGGTACTGTGCTGGTGGAACGCGGCGGTAAGGAAGCCGGAAGGGACGATCATCTGATAAATGGATACGATGGACAAACTCCTTAGCCTCACCACAATCTAGTTTGTGTTTGGAAAATACATCCTCATGCCTCATAATGAGTTGTACTAGCTGACTCTTCCAATAGTGGGATACTTCACATGACTCAATGTCTAAATCGCCAAGACCAAGTTTATGAAGGCTTTCACTGAGCTTGAAGGCAGGGCAATCTCCTTCATCAATGCCTCCGATGATACTCTGACTCTGCACACTCACCATCTCATTGTGTTTGCGATCCGGGTACACATTGAGGTCCTCAACAGCAATAATAGGGAAGACATCAGCTATTTTTGTGTTCCTTCTCAGTGTAATAGCCTTATCAAGGGGATTCATGATCCTAACTGGGACCCATCCATCACCAGATATAGAGGCTATGACTCTTCCCACCATTATGCCTTTCTTGTGGGTCTGCGCCTTGGACGGCTCAATCACAACAGCACTTCCCATGGAAATAGGGGCATTTGACGGAAGTCTACCCCACACAAGGTGTTCATGTTTGGGTGAGAGAGTGACGGACTGGGCTAGTTTTGCAGTACCCACAACATCAGGGATTTCACCACCCTTCCACCTGTTAATGCCTGACAACATGTTCAGAAACTGCTCAATTTCAGGTTCTCCAGATGTCTCAGGACGATTCATCACATTCCAGTAGCCAGAGGTTTGCTTGAGTTGAGTAAGTATGAACTTGATAACATTAGTTCCTAGAATTAACTGGTCTCTCTGTCCCGGGACAACTAGTGTAGGCACACTCACTAACTTGCCATACACATCCATCTTAAGCTGATAGACTCCTTTTGGTCTGACTTTAACACCACCACAGCCAATGAGAATAACATCGATTTGTGACTGGTCAACCTGTGCAGACATCCCCATGTTCAAAAGATCACGCTCTGTTTCTTCATTGATCGTACACGCCATGGATCCGCTATCCAGAAGAGCTTGGACTGTGAGTTTGTCATTCAACAGAACTGAGGTATAGAACAGACTATCAGCCTTTTCCAACCTTGAGATATTCTGGAATAAGACGATACTGTTACTGGAGACAGACTTGCAACATTCATCATAAACAAATAAATCATCATCCACATTGAGGGTTTGACACTCCCCACTCACATAGTCCCCTCCCTTATGTGAGTGTGTTAGTTTCCCTGAGCATGCGGGTCAGAAGCAGATGGAATAGAAGGCCCGACGACCTTGTGACATTGCTTTTGCTGATGCCCAATCTCCAGGCACATCAAACATCTCCTTTCTCTCATACAATGTGAATGGGTGGAATGTTTCCTATCACCGCAAACTCTGCACGGGGGATAGCTGCGCCACTGAGTTGTTCTCGGCTGTGAGACGGGAGCATTCTGACTGGTACGCTCCAAAACCCTTTCCAGCATACTTAAAACACGCTCTAAAGTGCCAGCTTCCGAAGTTGCAGGGTCAGCAGCCTTCAAAGGAGTGTCAGGGACGTAAACAGGTGCATCTGCCTTCATACTATATTGATTGGGGACATTGATGGGGACAGTTGATACTTTAGCTGCTGCGACTTGGACAGTGTTAACGTCATGTGTTACAGCAGACAGTTTTCTAGACTGGACTTCTCTCTGGTGTTCATCAATGGCCTCCTGGATTTCCGTGACTGACCATTTACTGATGGGCTTACATCTAAACATACTAGAGAGATTCGGTTCTGAACAGTTTCTGATGAACATCATAGCAATTTCAGAACTCATGTTTTTCATCTGTTCACCTTGTTTCTGCAAATGGCTGTCTGCCAACTCAGCAGCTGCATTTAATCTGACCCAGTAATCAACAGGGCACTCGTTAACTTTGGGTTGTGTCGCATAAAAGTCAGCTAGCGGTTGACATGATCCAGGGCTTTCACTGAAGTAACGTCTTAACACATCATAGATGGTTTCAGGGGAGATGGCTTCATCAGGGCTGCTTTTGAGTCTAACCTTTACGATACTCCGGGCCCTGCCTAGCAGGTGGCTCAGTACCTCATCTACCTGATCTTTGTCAGAACAATCTGCTTTGTGGAGATACAATTCCATTAACTCAATCCATTCTAGAACTGTGTATTTGTCCGTTCCATCTCCTCTAAACATTGGGGGTTCTTTGACATCAGGCTTAACTATGAGGCTAACATTAGTAAGATTTCGGCCTGCGTTAGATGGTTCAGGTGCAACAGAACTGAATGGGACTGAACTGGAGGGGGTGACTGGGCTTTGACTACTTAATAGCCGGGTGACGATGGAATCCCCTATTTGACTGCCTAATTCTCCAATGAGTTCACGTAACTGCTGTGTAACATTATCATTTGCGTCACTAGGAGTAGAAGCAGTCGGCCCAATAGGTTGGTCTGGTAGGGTATCATGTGATTGAGGACTATAAATTAACACTCTAGGTTTACCAACAACAGGTTTTTCTACACCCAACAACCCTCTGCCTCTACCCAGATATGGTGTCGTCATATCAAAGTCTTTCCTTACCCCACCCATAGTGTACACTTACAACAGTGGTAGACTAAATACACAAGAAAACAACCCTCAGATAATGTCTGATAAGTATGATGAGAAAACAAATAAAAAAAATAAAAAAATAAAATACAGTTCAAAGTGTCAGTCCACAGAAAAGGTCTTGTCCCTTATTTAGTTACCAGAACAGTGGTGAAATCGATTCCTCAGTCTCAACATGCAGCATTCAGACACCACGAGCACGTTGAACAACTCCGGCGATCGGCTGCGGCTGATCCAGTTGATCCAGTAGGTCACGGCACCATTTTATGTAACAGGTTTACTCTGGTTGTGTTTTGTTGTTCTCAATGAAGACAATGCGGCTGGAGGAGGTCTCAGGATGTTTTATTCTGCAAAAAGCAGGTCTGCAGAAACACACAGAGCACAATTAAACTTTTTTTGGGATACACCTTCTCTCCCCTTCAGTCTGCCCGTACAGCATGGAGGAAGCAGCGCTCTCATTTGAAGAGCGAGAGACAGCACAACCGACCTCGTCAGCAGCATATGTGCTTCTGAAGATCTTAATTTACTCAATTAACAGTTACAAAATATAAGACATCAACAAAAAAAGATAAAATTAAATCACAAAAACATGTCATCATTATATGGCATATGAAATAATCTAAAATATAGATTCCTCACCACTTATTCATAACAGTGAATAAATTAAATGGAGAAAAAAAATGTCAAAAATGACATTTTACACACAAAAAAATATATATAAATTTTGACAACATCACGTTTGAATACAGACCTCACTCTTTTTTGGATTTATCAAACTCATAAACTTCATAAACATTTCAAACATTTCTCAATGTATGAACACAATAAACAACGAACATACCTGCAGAAACACACAGAGCACAATTAAACTTTTTTTGGGATACACCTTCTCTCCCCTTCAGTCTGCCCGTACAGCATGGAGGAAGCTAGTAAGCAAAACCAATCTCGGTAAAATGTTCAAAATGCAATTCATTGCATTAAATTTGATGACATCACAGTCTTACATTACACTTAAACATTATTTATTTCATGAAATTAATCAATGACATCATTTACACTTGGAGGAATGTCCTTACCAGCGCTCTCATTTGAAGAGCGAGAGACAGCACAACCGACCTCGTCAGCAGCATATGTGCTTCTAAAGATGGCGCTGTAGGCCAATCGCACGAGGTATCATGTGCGTCACCAATATGTGCCCCATACAAGACAGTATTCTGCATGAACGGTTCCTACTATAATTAATTATGTACATTATGCCCCATAATAACTCCAAATAAAAATATGAAGCACAAAAACATAAGTTTTGATGAAGTTCATAACAATATTCATATTTGAACCAGCTACACTCTGTTATATCTGAAGCTATATTTTAACAGATTAACATTCTAGCTATTTTTTCTGTCTGTCATTCATAGAAATAATCATGTTTGGGTTAAGCTATTGTTCATCCTTAACATGGAATTAGTTCTGCCAAATGGAGCATCTCAAATAATGGTTCAGTACACTTGTTGCTGCTTGCAAGCTTATGCTACATGAGTTCTACATGAGCCTATGGAAAGATGATTTGAAATATCCATTGTTTAGCTTTGTCTTGAAACATGTTGTTGCTGTGCCATAGAAAATGACACTTAAATTACATTGTAAAAATTAAATAGATGAGAAAACATTAAAAATAAGGCAATTTGATGCAGTAAGACCTTAACCTTTCCTAAACCTTAACATATATGCAGAGGAGTGGTACCCAGGACTGAAATGGATGGGCTTGATGGAGGCTTTTAAAAAAAACGATGATGCAAGTTTAGTCATGTGACACATATTATACCAATAGATATGCGTGTTTATCCCAGTATTATGCACCTTGTGTTCTATGCACTTTCACACTATTGCTATAGATGTGCAGTGGTGTATTGTAATGAAGTAATAATACTTTGTTACAGTACTTAAGTATTTTTAGGAGTATCTGTACTTTACTACAGGAAACCAGGTTTGACGAATCAGTGGTCTGCCATTTGCAAGTTAGAGTCATGCTCATGTGTAAACAATTGCATGGACAACTGCGGATGATTATTCATTTTTCCACTCAAGTTGAGTCTGTGGTGTGCAATGCAACATCATCTGCTATATGGTAAGTGCTGTTGTAATGATGTTCGATCTGAAATTATCAAGCAGGCTATATCACCAAATCACACACAGAGTGCACGCACGTGATTTATGTTAAAACTCAAAATTCCATGCATTCTAAATTGTAGATGGCAACAATGCTTCTGTATGCTTTTTATATTTATGTAATTTAATAAAGTTAACTTAATCTAAAAATCAGATTCTAAAAAAGGAGGGACACTGTACAGACTGTGAATAAAAACAGAATGCAATGATGTGAAGGTCAAATTTCAATATTTTATTCAAAATACAACATATATAAAATATAAAAATGTTTAATCTGAGAAAATGTATCATTCTAAGGGAAACATAAGTTGATTTTAAATGTCATAGCATCAACACATATAAAAAAAAGTTGGGACAAGGCCATGTTTACCACTGTGTGACATCCCCTCTTCTTTTTATAACAGTCTGCAAATGTCTGGGGACTGAGGAGACAAGTTTAGGAGTAGGAATGTTGTCCCATACTTGTCCCATTCTTATCTTCTACAGACTTCTAGTTGCTCAACTGTCTTAAGTCTTCTTTGTCACATCTTCCTCTTTATGATGTGCCAAATGTTTTCTATGGGGGAAAGATCTGGAGTGCAGGCTGGACATTTCAGTACCGGGATCCTTCTTCTTTGCAGACATGATCTTGTAATCGATGCAGTATCTGGTCTGGCATTGTCATGTTGGATTAATGCAAGGTCTTCCCTGAAAGAGACGAAGTCTGGATGGGTGCATATATTGTTCTAGAACTTGGATATACCTTTCAGCATTGATGGTGCCTTTCCAGATGTGTAAGCTGCCCATGCCACATGCACACATGCAAACCTCAAATTTTGATTCATCTGACCACAGAACAGTTTTCCACTTTGCCACAGTCCATTTTATATGATTCTTGGATCATAGAAAACGCCTGTGCTTCTGGATCATGTTTAAATATGGCATCTTTTTTGACCTATAGAGTTTTAGCTGGCAACGTGAATTGTGGAGCCACGGTGGATTGTGTACACCGACAATGTTTTCTGGAAGTATTCCTGAGCCCATGTTGTGATTTCCATTACAGTAGCATTCCTGTATTTGATGCAGTCATACTGGATGCCCGAAGATCATGGGCATCCAGTATGGTTTTCTGGCCTTGACCCTTACGCACAGAGATTGTTCCAGATTCTCTGAATCTTTGGATGATATTATGCACTGTAGATGATGATAACTTGAAACTCTTTGCAATTTTTCTCTGAGAAACTCCTTTCTGGTATTGCTCCACTATTTTCCACTGCAGCATTGGGTGAATTGGTGATCCTCTGCCCATCTTGACTTCTGAGAGACACTGCCACTCTGAGAGGCTCTTTTTATACCCAATCATGTTGCCAATTGACCTACAGTCATGCCCACAAATATTGGCACCCTTGGTAAATGTGATCAAAAAAGGCTGTGAATATTCATCTGCATTGTTAATCCTTTTGATGTTTTATTTGAAAAATTCACAAAAAATGTATCCTTTCATTGGATAATAAGAATTTAAAATGGGGGGAAATATCATTATGAAATAAATGTTTTTCTCTAATACGCATTGGCCACAATTAAGGACACCCTTTTATTGAATTATTTTTTAAACCTCCATTTGCCAGTTTAACAGCTCAAAACTGTCTCCTATAATGCCTGATGAGGTTAGAGAACACCTGACAAGAGATCAGAGACCATTCCTTCATCCAGAATCACTCCAGACCCTTCAGATACCCAGCTTCTCCTCTTCAGTTCTCCTCTCATTTTCTGTAGGGTTCAGGTCAGAGGACTGGAATGGCTATAGCAGAAGCTTGGTCAGTGACCCATTTCGGTGTTGTTTTTGAGGTTTGTGTTTGGATTATTGTACGGTTGAATGATCCAAACATGGCCCATTATAAGATTTCTAACAGAGTAAGTCACTTTTTGATTTTTTATCTGTTGGTATTTAATAGAATTCATGATGCCATGTATCTAAACAGGATGTCCAGGACCTCCAGCAGAAATATAAGCCCACAACATCAAAAATACAGCTGTATATTTCATTGTACACATGGGGTACTTTTTATCCCTGTTTTCACAAAACCCATCTTGAGTGTTTACTGCTAAAAAGCTCATTTTTAGTTTCATCTGATCATAGAAGCCAGTCCCATTTGAAGTTCCAGTCGTGTCTGATAACTGAATATGCTTTAGTTTTGTTTTTGGATGAGCTAGGAGAATTTTTCTTGAAACCCTCCCAAACAACATGTGTTGATGTAGGTTCTGTTTGACCATTTTTTAAAGGTTTTCTGAACCAGAAACTCAACTATTTTCTGCAATTCTCCAGCTGTGATCCTTGGAGAGTCTTTAGCCACTCAAACTGACCTCCTCACCATGCATTAGGACGATATAGACACACGACCTCTTCCAGGCAGTTTTCTAACATTTTCTGTTGATTGGAAATTCTTAATTATTGTCCTGATGGTGGAAATGGGAATTTTCACTGCTCTAGCTCTTTTCTTAAAGCCACTTCAGCAATTTGTGAAGCTCAATCATCTTTTGCTGCACATCAGAAATATATTATTTGTTTTTTCTGATTGTGATGGATGATTAAGGGCATTTGGGCTTTGTTTTCCCTCCACTTTATATTTCTGTGAAACAGGAAGCAATGGCTGGATAATTTCATGTTTATAATCATGCTGGAGTGCTCAAAATTGTGAATATGAATGGGAATATACTTCAGAGATATTTTACTCATAATAATTTCTAGGGGTGCCAATAATTGTGTCCAACGAGTATTTGAGGAAAACATTAATTTCATAATGATATTTCCCCTCCGTTTTAAATTCTTATTATCCAATGAAAGGATACATTCTTGTGAATTTTTTTAATAAAATATCAAAAGGATTAACAATGCAGATGAATTTTCACAGCCTTTTTGATCATATTTACCAAGGGTGCCAATATTTGTGGGCATGACTGTAATAAGTTGCAAATTGGTCCTCCAGCTGTTTCTTATATGTACATTTAACTTTTCTGGCCTCTTATTGCTTCCTGTCCCAACTTTTTTGGAATGTGTAGCTCTTATGAAATCCAAAATGAGACAATATTTGGCATGACATTTCAAAATGTCTCACTATCAACATATTATATGTTATCTATATTCTATTGTGAATAAAATATAAGTTTATGAGATTTGTAAATTATTCCATTCCTTTTTTTTACTCACAATTTGTACAGTGTCCCAACATTTTTGGAATCGGGTCTGTATATCACACAAAGAATACAGTTTTTCTGCAGATATCAGCATGAACACATTTAATAATAATTTTAAACAAGTTCATTAAAGCATTAAATGACTTGCGTTTTAGACATAATATTGCTTGTTTTTGCTCTATTTTGCCAATGCCAATCATATAAAACAATAGTTTTATGTCTCTGAGCAATGGACGGTGTTTACTTATTGAATGAATCAGATTTTTTTGAACGAAACGGTTGAATAAATGTTTTACTGATTCACTCATTGTCACAGTCAAATGCTTTGTTTCTGAACAAATCAGTCGCTTGAATGAATCAGTTGAATCTTAATGACTCACTCATTAGCAGTCACTTGCTGCCACCTGCTGGGGGTTTTAATTTCACATTTTGACTTTTTTATGTTTTAAATTATTTCACATATCAGTCTTCAATGTTTTATGTTAAAAACAAAACATTAAGTCTATTTATGCATCTGTAACTGCAGTTTAACCATGTCCCCTCTGCTGTGTTAGAAACTGTGTGAATACATCTAAATGCCATTTCAGATGCAGATTTCAGAAATGTTTTTTTTTTATTATTATTTTGGAATGAAAACACTAAGTACTGGATAAAGTTTTGCTTCTTGCACAAAAATACAAAATGGAAGAAAGTGTTAAAACTGAACACATTGTTGCTAGTTGTGTATGAACGTTTTATATATAGGGCCTGTATTTATTTGCTTATTTTCCATGGGCACTGAGAACCAGGATCTGGCTACAGGCTTCACCCATTGTCTTCTCTTCCGGGTCTGTTGTAGTGATGTCCGGTTCACGAATGAATCATTGGATTTAACTGGTTCTTCTTGATGAACCAGTAGAACCAGTTCACCAAATCGAACTGAATCGTTTGAGACGGTTCACATCTCCAATAAGCATTAATCCACAAGTGACTTGAAGCTGTTAATTTGTTTAATGTGGCTGACAATCCCTCTGTGTCAAAATAAAGCAATATCCCGGAGTAATTAATTTACTCAAACAGAACACTGACTGAACTGTTGTGAGGAGAAAACTGAAATGCCGAGCAGAGCCAGATAACGAACGGACACGCCACTGGTGGAGCGGTTCTTGTTCTTGAGTCAAGAAACGGTTGCATCGGTTTTCGGATCAGCAGTACGCTCAACCAAGAACCGTTTCTGTCAGACGCATCCGATTTGAGAACCGAGAGCTAATGATACTGCGCATGCGTGATTCAGCGTTGTTGTGATTCACACAACACGTCTGAATTTTGTCATTTTGGTGAACTAACCCTTTAAGTTAATAATGTGTTTTAATGTCTCACCGCTGCATCTGCATTGAGTTTCCATGTTCCCTTCCGAAAAAAAAAAGAAAAAAAAAAAACTTTTTGTTTTGGTACCTACAAATTAACCATGGCTTTGATACTTAAAATCGCTTCAAATAATAATTAACGAAGTATTCAGATGATATTTTTTTGTGGTAATAAAAACAGTGTTTAGTGAACAACAACCTTTTAAAATACCATAAAATGCATTATAAAAAAAACAATAAGGCAATAATGATTAATAATAATTGAACAACACTGTTGAAATACATACTGTTATACAAAATAAACAATTTATGTACATTACATTACAAATACCTGTAAAGGGTGCTACTGTTACAAACACGCCAGGTTCCACCTCCACACATTCACAGCGCACACCCTCACCTGAATATTGAATCATCACCACCTGCTCCTCATCACCTACTCATCATCGCTGCACCACAATGCCACATACACGCACTCAGTCATCATCCGGTCACGTTCGCGACAAGATCATTCCTGTGTGCTAACTATTAGGACTAACTCCTCTTCTACCTTCTCTCTAAGGATTACCTCCGAAGATTCCTCCTCTTCTTTTTAAGGATTGCCTCTGAAGTTTTCAATTCCCCTACAGTGCGTGTGTGTGGTTCACCTACCCTTCTCGAGGTCACTACCTTCCCGGCACGGATCCCAACACCCATCCACTCCTCACTGCCTGCTCCTCTGCTTGTGTCTTCAATAATAAACACCTTCATCTGTTACTCCTCTGTCTCTTGAGTGATCCGTAACAGATGACCGGACCAGCACCGAGAGACACAAGCATGAGCCTCACGGATCCCTTCCAAGACCTAGTTGATGCACTCCGTCGGACACTCATGTCAGCACCAGCATCCCCACCACCAGCGAGCACTTCCGCCGATCCCCTCATCCCTCCTTCACCTGCCGTGCACACCAGTCCCATGGCCAGGCCGGCGCCCTACTCTGGTTCGGTGGAGGAATGCAGCGGTTTCCTGCTTCAGTGTTCACTGGTCCTGGAGATGCAACCGCTCTCATATCCCCAGGACCACTCTAAGGTAGCTTTCATCATTTCTCAGTTACAAGGCAAGGCAATACTGGCATTACTGGGCAGATTCTCTCTGGACTCAAAATAACCCAGTGATTCAGTCATATTCTAGCTTCTTTGAACATTTCCGCGAAGTTTTCGGATAGGTGAGAAGCTGTACAATTTAAAACAAGGGAAAATGTCTGTCAATGATTATGCCTTACAGTTCAGAACTCTGGCTGCCTCCAGTGGATGGAACGAACAAGCCTTGCTAACTACCTATCGCCAAGGACTGGAACCCAGAGTGCGGTTGCATCTCGCTGCATACGAGAATACCATCGGCCATTGAGCGATTCATCCAGCTGTCCATCCGCTTCGCCACTCGTATGCAGTCATTCTTAGAAGAAAACCAGGGCCAGGCACATTCCTCCACACCTCTCTGCTGACCAGAGAACGTCAGCACCCCAGAACCAGCCAACAAACCCATGATAGTGGACTCATACTGCCTCACTATGGCGGAGCGTCAACTCATTTTTGTACTGTGCAGCTCCGGGGCATAGCATAGCTGGGTGCCGTCAGCTCAGGCTCCCAACCACGGCCACGCCGGCCGCTTACCAGATCCACACAATCACTGGCAGGCCGTTAAGCAAGAAGTATGTATGTCACTGTGTGGGTCCCATCTCCCTTCAGACAGGACTCCTTCATTATGAGGAAATCCATCTGCTGGTTCTGGAGGACTCCACCGCTGACGTAATTCTAGGGTGCCCATGGTTGGAGCAGCATAACCCTGTGATCTCCTGGAAGACCGGAGAAATCCTGAAGTGGGGCAAAGCTTGCTTTCAATCATGTATCTCCGGCTGCCCTGTTCCTGAAGATATTCCCCCCGAACCACTACCTGTTTACTCCACCTCCATTGAAAGCCCTGTCGAGAACCAGTCCATCTCCATTCCCCAGTGCTACGCCCCCTTCAGTGATGTCTTCTGCCCTAAGCGGGCCTCAATGCTGCCTCCACACCGGCCGTGGGATTGTGCAATAGATCTGCTGCCGGGTGAACCAGTGCCTAAGGGACGGATTTATCCCCTACCTATCTACCTCCCCTGCTGCTTCCAGTTTCTTCTTCGTGGCCAAGAAAGATGGAGGTTTACGACCATGCATAGATTATAGAGCCCTTAACCCCTTTACGTGCAAACATCGCCGACGGCCCCAGATTTTTATTGTTTCACTTCCACAGCACATTAAACATCACTGTCTTACTTCATCTGGACAAACTGTGCATCAATTGAAAGTTTAAAGACTCTAGTTTCGATATTTGACCAATATTTTGATAAAACATTGTTGCAGTGACATATATTTAGTGATTTATGTCAGGAGTGCAAAATAATAAATCTGTATTATGCCACATTTTGAATAGAAATTCACCACTCACTCATATTCTGTCACGTCAGCAGTGGTTCATTTGTGTTCACATAGACTCACTGAACAGCGTCAATAAGGATTTATAGACCAAGGATGCATATCTGCGGAGATATATGGATATATTTACTGATGTTTACTTCATATTTCTTCAGACAGAATCGTCATTTCTATTCATTTTCCACGGATTTACGCGATCTGATGATAAACAGCCTCTCCCAGCGATCTGTGTGTGTGTTTGGTGTATTGTCAGCTCGTGCTGTGTGTCACTCAGACTCCGATTGGGCCTTCCCAATGTCAATCTGAGAGTGTAATATCTGGACACCGCCACATCGTGTCACATGCTTCCTGCACACTTCCTGGTAGTTATCTGGCCAAAACAACACTGAAACACCTCTGTACAAACGAAATATCTGATTAATAAACCTGCGATTACGATAGTAAAGCTTGGTATGAGAATTTCTTGAGATCTGGGGCGTTTTTATAAAAAATATCGAAAATGTACCTCGGAAATGCTAACTTGTGCAGCGATGAAAAAGGCTACAGA
Source organism: Carassius gibelio (assembly GCF_023724105.1). Lineage (NCBI taxonomy): Eukaryota > Metazoa > Chordata > Actinopteri > Cypriniformes > Cyprinidae > Carassius > Carassius gibelio. The sequence continues at coordinate 24,519,472 of NC_068413.1, read as the reverse complement.
TAACATATTTTTACAACAGTAAACGACCAAATTCCACCCCTGATCGTTAAAGGAAGTTATTATAAACACTCGATCGGGGTTTAAAGTGAGTTTTGAGTAAAAGTGTACTAATAATTTCATAAATTGTCTGATGTAGCTTGATGCTAAAGTTAGCTCCAATGCTACTAATAGCAGGTGCTTTTCTTCTTCATAATGCATTTTTGTCTCAATAATTCACGTAAGGTCGTAAGAAATTATTTTGTTGTATTTTTATAGTAAGACTTTTGATAAATAAGGGCTAAATGCAAAGAGAGACTGAAGTGAGATCGCTGCTTTGTTGCTTTGTAAAGCCTGAAAAACCACAATCAAGGCTAATAAAGGTGGAATAAAAACAAAAGAATAATGATAAAAGAATAATGCGGATAATGTGTCATACCTGGCGGAGGTGTGAAAGACTCGTTTGGTGAGAACAATAGAATCATGAATGGGGAGTTTTGCAAAGCCAACACACATACAAAATACACAGCAGTGTTTACTTGTGAGATCTTACAGGGATGACAAGGGCCATAAATCAATCTGATTAGCCTTCTCTAAAAACACACATGACATGGCCTTAGAAAATATTTAATAAAATTCACAGTTTTACAGATTCGATTATACAATTTTTTTTTGAAGTTTTGGAAGACTTGTGGCCTTAGCTTACATTGTGTTTTCAAACTCATTTCCTACATCAAAAATTTTTGAAATACATTTAAAACATATGTTTTTAATATTTTTATTTTTGTTTTTATGTTTGAGCTTATACATCTCTATTATCATAACAATCTGAGTGATTCTGATTCCTGAACAGTAAACTTTAAAGTGTCAGCTTTGTGAACAAAGGTTGATTATGTATCTAGTCAGAAAGAATCATAAGCAGAAACCTTTTTATTTTGGGTATGTAATTTCGGTCTCCATGCCAAAAAAGGGGGGTTACTAGTAATGTGTTAACAAGATAACTCAGAAGTTCTGGTATCCTCTTCCCCTCGTCCCAGCGGCCCCAGAACATCTCCGTGGTGCCACTGTATTCACCAAGTTGGACCTCCGCAGCGCGTATAACCTCATCCGGATACGTGAGGGGGACGAGTGGAAGACCGCCTTCATCACCCCTACTGGTCACTATGAGTAATGTGTCATGCCTTATGGACTTGTAAACGCCCCCTCCATATTCCAGGACTTCATACATGAGGTGCTCCGGGATTTCCTCCACCAATTCATCCTAGTCTATATCGATGACATCTTGATATACTCCCGGAGCGTGGCAGAACATCAGCGCCACCTTGCGGAGGCCCTGCAATGCCTGAGGGACTACCAGCTCTACCTGAAAGCAGAGAAGTGTTCATTCCATCAACCCTCAGTGCAGTTCCTTGGGTATACCATCGAATGCAGTGGCATCCGGATGGACGAGGGGAAGGTAAGCACAGTCAGGGACTGGCCCATTCCTACCACTATTAAGGAACTGGAGCGATTCCTTGGCTTCGCCAACTTTTATAGATGATTCATTCAGAATTTTAGTACTATAACCAGCCCTCTAACCAACCTCCTTCATCAGAAGCCCAAATCCTGGTCATGGACTGCTGCCGCCACCGATGCCTTCCAGGCCCTAAAGCGTGCCTTCACGACCGCCCCACTCCTCGTGCATCCAATCCCCGAACTACCATTCATTGTGGAAGTGGACGCCTCCACCACCGGAGTGGGAGCAGTCCTATCACAGCAGCAGGGGACGCCCAGCCGCCTCCATCCATGTGCCTTCTTCTCCAGGAAACTTAACCCGGCGGAGGTTAACTATGACATCGGGAATAGGGAGCAACTTGCCATTAAGCTTGCCCTGGAGGAGTGGAGACATTGGCTGGAGGGAGCCAAACATCCGTTTCAAGTTCTCACTGACCACAAGAACCTGGAATACCTTAGAGCAGCCAAGAGACTCAACCCCAGACAGGCCTGCCAAGAGACTCAACCCCAGACAGGCCTGCTGGGCGTTATTCTTCACCCGCTTCCAATTCTCCATCTCCTACCGCCCAGGGCAAAAAAAGTAAAGGCCGATGCTCTATCCAGATGTTACGCACCCGAAGAAAGGTCAGAAAACCCCAAACCCATCCTCCAGGACAAGGTCATAGTCACCCCTATCACCTGGTCAGTAGAGACTCTACTGCCTGCCGAAGCTCCTAACAACACCCCGCCGGGTTGCCCACCAGGACACCAATACATCCCCAGGACACGGCGCACTCCACTCATCCACTCCACCCATACATCACTTGGCACTGGTTACCCAGGGGTCAATGAAACCCTCTCGTTGCTACAGGAACGCTTCTGGTGGCCCAACATGGCCTCGGATGTCAGAAGGTACGTGAGTGGATGTACCAGCTGCACCATGTTCAAGAGTCCTCGCCATCTACCATCTGGCAAACTCCATCCTGTGCACGTTCCCAATCGCCCGTGGTCACACCTAGGGGTGGATTTCATTACAGACCTTCCACCCTCTGACAATAACACATGTATTCTAGTAATTGTGGATAGATTTTCTAAAGCGTCGTCTTCTTCCTCTGAAGGATCTACCCACTGCCATGGAAACAGCAGAACTGATGTTTAACCATGTCTTCAGGCACTTCGGCATCTCAGAGGACATCTTGTCAGATCGGGGTCCCCAGTTCATCTCCCGGGTATGGAGAGCGTTTCACTCCCTCCTAGGTGTGGCCATCAGCCTGTCCTCCGGCTATCACCCACAGTCTAACAGGCAGACGGAGAGAAAGGTCCAGGAGATTGGATGCTTCCTCCGTACCTTCTGTCACGGTCACCAGAACTCCTGGAACGATTTCCTGGGGTGGGCCAAGTACGCACATAACTCCCTCCGTCAATCCACCCTCCCTCACACCCTTCCAGTGCATACTCGGCTACCAGCCACCCCTATTCCCCTGGTCTGGAGAGCCCTCAGATGTACCCGCTGTCGACTATTGGTTCCGGGAGAGCGAGAGGGTCTGGGACGCGGCCCATCATCAGCTTCAACGGGCGCTCCACAGACGCAGGACGGCAGCCGACCTTCACCGGTCCGAGGCCCCCCAGTACCAACCCGGTCAGAAGGTCTGGCTGTCTACCCGTGACATCCGCCTGCGTCTACCCTGCCGTAAGCTTAGTCCCAGATTCATTTGCCCGTTCACAATCACCCAGCAGATCAATCCGTTCACCTACAATCTCCAGCTTCCCCCCGAGAACCGGATTCACCCCACATTCCATGTCTCACTCCTGAAACCTCACCATCCCTCTGTTCTTACCTCAACAGAACCTGGCAAGACCTCCCCTCCTCCTAGATGACGGCGCAGCCTATTCGGTCAAGGAAATCCTGGACTCCCGGCGGCATGGTGGGCAGCTGGAATACCTAGTGGACTGGGAAGGATACGGTCCAGAGGGAAGGTCCACGTGGGACCCAGGAACATTCCTGGGTCCCACGCAACGACATCTTGGATCCCAAACACGCCAGGTTCCACCTCCACACATTCACAGCGCACACCCTCACCTGAATACTGAATCATCACCACCTGCTCCTCATCACCTACTCATCATCGCTGCACCACAAAGCCACACACACACACTTAGTCATCGTCCAGTCACGTTCACGACAAGATCATTCCTGTGGGCTAACTATTAGGACTAACTCCTCTTCTAAGTTCTCTCTAAGGATTGCCTCCGAAGATTCCTCCTATTCTATCTAAGGATTGCCTCCGAAGTTTTCAATTCCCCTACAGTGCTTGTGTGTGGTTCACCTACTCTTCTCGAGGTCACTACCTTCCCGGCACGGATCCCAACACCCATCCACTCCTCACTGCCTGCTCCTCTGCTTGTGTCTTCAATAATAAACACCTTCATCTGTTACTCCTCTGTCTCTTGAGTGATCCGTAACAGCTAAAGGCCTGATAATTGCTGTTTTAACACTTACAGGATGATCAAATCCTTGTTTAATATTGACCAAACATTTAATTAAAATATTCACTTAATCTTTAAAGTTTCGGCCACCTTTTTGCGATAGACATACTAGACTCTATAATTTCTTCAACAAAAACATGCGGACATCACAAACCTTAAAAATACAAATCCTTGTTTTAAATTGAAGTAAAATTTTCTTGTGTGACATTTCTGAATGCTTGAAATAAAATAAAATCCATCAGACAACTAGTAAAATCATAGCCATAGGCAACTGTCTAGCTACAAATGTAATTTGTAAATTATAAAATGTAATAACAATTTAGTTATTTACTTTTATATTACTGATAAAAGTTATGCGCTGAAAGTTGTGCGCTGATCTTCATTTACAAACACGTAATTAAAATGAACTGTAACTCAGTGAATACTCAACGAAGAGACATGAGAGAGATATCTATAGAAAGCTTGACATGTCTACTTTTAAACCGATATTCTGTGATCAAGTAATCCATCTGAAAACAACACAATGTCCGTTTTTCACGTCTATCTTAATTATCTTCTAATGAGATCACACCCCCGCGCTCAAGGCGATATTCAGATTCTAATGTTTCAAACTGAAGCGCGCAGCTTGAATACGCCCATAACAGAAGACAACGCAGCCAGACTGTTCTTCAAGTTTTTTTTTTATTTTACTGTTTGCTTCGCGATGAGAACAATAAGACATAATTCACCCCAAAAAGATGTGATGTGGTTGAGGATTTGAGAAATGGATTTCCTCAGAAAAAAAAAGAATGAAGCACTTTATTCAGCAGAGATCATAAACATGAGTAAGTCTCTATTTATTTATACACTTGTACGAGTTTTCACATAATGTGTAAACATTTTACTAGTTAGACTTTTTCCAAACTATAATTCCTGACTAAATGTATAATCAAGTGAAACATTATGAAGTTTCAATAATATACAATACTATACCATTCAAAAGCTTGATGTAAATAATATAAATATAATAAATAGATAACTGTAACAAATGTAAAAACAATGCTATTCTTTCAATTTATTCCCCCTAAAAAAACAGAAAAATATTCTCAGCTCTTTTCAACATTAATAATAATAATAACAATAATAATAATAATAATAATAACAATAATAATAATAATAATAATAATAATAATAATAATAATAATAATAATAATAATAACAATATATATATATATATATATATATATATATATATATATATATATATATATATTTTTTTTTTTTTTTTTTTTTTTTTTTTTTTTTTTGTAGAAAATAAGATAAGGATTGTGTGACTGGAGTGATGATGCAAAAAAATTGTTTGAAAGTCAGCTTTGATTGTTCTAATAAACTGTTTAACTGCTTTGTCTTCTCAGGTGTAAATCACAATGATATTCATGATAGTTGATGCCTACTCGCATTTGACTTTTACCAACAAAAAGTGTCTTAGAAAATTTAAATCAATATATTGTTTTCTGTGAGTGAGTAAACAAGATGATTTTCACATAATTTAGAAAGAAAAAATTCTAGGCTACAAGCTCCAGTTGAGTCAGCTCTCAAAAATCCCAGGAACCAATGTTCTGTATGTGTTTTATGGCCTTATTCAAGTGATTTAACATTTAACATAACATTTAGTTTTTCACTAACCACGCATAACTTTTTTTTTTCTCAAAAATCAACCCATTCTCACTCCAAAGGCGTCAAAAACCGAAGCATGGTCAAGCGCCCCTAGCGTCACTTTTATGACGCCAAATGTGCCTCTCGGCGTCGAATATCGAAGCACTACGACCTTCATTGCTTTCAATGGGAAACTTTTGGCGTCAGAATTCGACACGAGGACATGAGATGTTTATCGCTATGAAATCACGTGCAAGAAGTCTCATTCAGCACACATCGCGATACTTGCTATCAGTTCCACAGTTTGGGTGAGTAGTCGTATATACGCTCTTTTAATGCCTTTTATAAAATGTATTCTGTCTTATTTATTAATCAGACTAGTGCCATATGTTTAATCGCTGTATTATATCGGTCATCCGCGGCTGTCTTTGAGTTTCATTGCGTTTAAATAAATGAAAACAGCTGCTAATTAGTCTGATTAAACTGTATCTGCCACGTGACGTGCCATAGACCTTCGAACAGTTTTATATTATTATTAATTTCAGGATCAATGATGTAAGTTGTATTTGTAGTAAAATCATGGTAATCACGACACTTACAATAGTAATAAATGAAATGTGAAGTTAAAACACAGTAAACAGGACATTAGTAACTGTAACTGTAGTTTTACTATGGTATATTAATAATCAATACAACAATACAATAATCACCAAACCAGCTATGTTTGTATCACTGTAATGTTAGTGTTTTTATGTGCTTTTATATGACAGATATCACAGTAATCATATGTTCTGTAGCATGCTTTTAATACCTTTTAATGTAAATCCAAAAAAAAAAAAATCAAATTAAAAATAAATAATAAAACATGCATTTTTCCATCTTGCAGTTCTTTCATATCAGTTTATATTTATATATATATTTATATATATATATATTATATCTAAATATTCTGCTCACAGATCATTATTAACATTCTGTATATAATTCAATTTTATTTACTCTCCCCTTTTTATTATTTTTATTTTTGTTTTTAGCTGAAAAGACGTAAAGGCAGTCAGCCCAGTGGTGTTTCTGGAGAGGGATTCCTTCAGAAATGGAGAAGACAGAAAGCTGCGGAGGCAGATATATGCAGCAGTAAGTCTGTGATAGTTTGTCCCTTTTATCAAACACTCCTGCTGTTATAATTTGTACAGCATTTGTTGTTTCTTAAACTGTTGCACTGTCCAAATACCCACACTTGCCATCTTTGCACTTGACCACTTGATTACTTATTTGATGTCTTTCCTGTATTTGGCCTAGTGTTCAAGTGAGCATGATGACCACAAGTGTGTGTCGAACTTTTAATGACCTGATGACTGTGTTTCCCAATCCTGATCCTGGAGAACCCCAGCACTGCACGGTTTTGGTGTCTCTCTTATCTGCCTTGGAGTCTTCACTGATGAGCTGATGAGTTGAATCAGGTGTGTTTGATCAGGGAGACATCTCAAATGTGCAGTGTTGGGGTTCTCCAGGACCAGGATTGGGAGCCACTGCCTTATGGGACACTTATGTGTTTACAGAGATTTTTAATAACTAATTATCAATATTTCACTGTTACTGTACATTGGACAGCTTCCCATGACCTCTTGTGAGATCTCGGCAAAAAGTCTGACGATTTATTCCAAAACATGATGCATGATGGGATACACTAAGCTTTGTATAGTGCTCCGGAGCAGTATTGGAGAGGTTTAGTGTGTGTTAAGGACGCTGTGCTTTGGCATTATTAAGACCGGGGACAGTCTCATGTCTCATGTCAGTCTCATGTCTCATGTCAGTCTCACCGGGGACAGTCATGTACGCACACTCTCAAGTGGCCAAGACTGCAAGTGTGGGTATCTGGACAGGGTCAAAGTCTTAAAAATGATCCCTAAACACATCACAGTCTTAATAATCCAGTTTAAAACTTGTATGATATTGTACAAGTCCCAGGACGGTCTCATCTGACACTATCATAGAATTCATATGACTATAGCTTGCTATTAATTACTTGCTTTCAATAATGGATGCATTTAACATTTAATTATACAGCATCTTTACAGAGGCTGCTTTTATGGTCTAAACAAAACACAGTGTAATGTATAAGTTGAATGTAATTTAATATTTCCTTCCTTTCTGTCTTACAGGATTGTTTTGAGGATAACGCTGTAGCTCCATCATGCACAAGGACTCACCTCGTTAACTCTTTATCCCCCGCACACACAGAAATGGTCCCTGGATCAGTGATTAGACTTTGCAGTGGTTTGATTTTTGCAGAAGATGTAACTTTGTTTTAATTATAAGCTCATAATGAATACATTACATAACCAGTTATGAAAACAATAGTTAAAAATAGCGCTCCATATTAAAAATATATTGCACACTTGACATGCATGTCTTCATGGTGTTTTTTTGTGAGTTTGAAACATTTACATTGTGTTGTATAACATTTTGGTCACAACACTTTTTCCAGTGTTCTCTGAAAGACATACTGTATTTACTGTTTTGTTTTTTAATAAAAGCATTTTCATTTGCATACTGAAAATAGTTAATGTTTACAACATAACTGCCTTTTTATTCTTTATGGTGGCAAAAACGAGCTTGGTGACAGAGGATGCAGTGTAGTAATTTGGGCATGTTGTCTTTAAATGAGTTTGACATATAAATAAATAATGGAAGATCCTTACAAAAATATGCATGTTTATTATGCTTTATGTATTTATTTGTTCATTCATTCATTCATTCATTCATTCATTCATTCATTCATTTATAATTTCAGTTTTTATTCCTAGAGTTCAAATGGTAGAGAATGGTAAATCACAGAAACACAAATGTGAACAATTTTAACTTTAAAACACAATGTAATATACAATGTAAATTTTAGAAGCACGTCATTTGATTAGTAAATATATTTGTCTTTGGTCAAAAAAAAAATACAAATCTTAAAAATGTGTCTTATATTTATTATAGAGGAATCTGTCTGTTGGATACAACTGCGACTGCTGGGCATGTGCACATCAATATTGCCCAATGTTTGTCAAGCTGAACAACGGAGGAAGGTGAAGACGTTAATAAAACAGAATCTAATAAGTAGCAAGCTTAATCTATTGTTAACCGAATCTATCCCTTCAGCCGAAAAACGAAAGACGTCGGTCATACATGGATAAGGAAGTGTGACGCTACTGCTCAGCTTTGATGTCATTGGCTATGAATTTTCAGGACAGTCTGTGGTTGGACTATCTTTTAACCCATATTAAACAGCGCATCATGTTAAAAAGTATGTTTTGCTGCTATCATCACATTAGTAATATATTAAGTCAACAATGAAGTGTTGCTATCTTGACAAAAATGACATCTTTAGCGAGATCCTAATCCTAACCCTAAGCATAACTTCAATGAACTACAAAAAACAACCCCCTAGTGTTGCCTTTGCATAGATAGAACGACGGAGGCTTGTGGGTAATGTAGTTTAAAACTTTTTATTAACGAAACGAAATAAATTATTTATTTTAAGGAAAACTGGATATCTAAATATGTTTATTGTGCAAACCTCTATGATATATTTGAGAGGCAGGCTGAAATGTGGTATTTTACAGTGAGCAATATTTAAAATGCCTTTATGTCAGCTTTCCATTTATTTCTGAAAACTGAGCTCAACATTATTTTATCAGCATAGCATAAGTAATAATCCTGCCCATTTCCTCTTTGATATGTTAATTGGACTCTGATTTACAGCCATTTGAAAAGTACAGTTTTGGGCTCTTCCTGGGGGTGCTACTGGGCCCCTGGGGGTAGAAGGGCAGTAAAACCTACATATATGTATTCTCCTCATCATGGACAACAAACTGAGCTAAGTCACATTTATATCTGACAGTTTTCATAGTCCTCTGTTTTCCATTCTATTCATCATGACTATTATACCTTTTGACAGGACATCGTGAGGCCATCTGATGAAACATTGAAAAATTAGAAAGAAATGATTTAATAATGAAAATAATAGATTATTTATTTGATTTTTGAAGTAAATGGCAAGAAATATAATGGATGAACCTGCAACAACTTGCCTTTATCTATTCCCCACCTGTAAAGCAGTAATCAAGGACAATGTATACACATTGTGATACTTCACTATTACACAAGGACAAATTCATATATATATATATATATATATATATATATATATATATATATATATATATATATATATATAACTATTTAGCAAAAATCAGTGTAAAAATGTCCTCCTCACCCCAGTATCTTGCTCCTCATGTGCTGGACATCAGTAATGTACCTGCTCTTGGTTTTAATGCAGTACAAGATCCACGTTGATCATTCCTGCTACATTCTCAGTTATCCCTCAAGTGTTTGTAACAATAAAGCCCATGGCACCATCTTGTAATGCAGAATAATTAATCTCGTAACTCCCTTTATTTCACTAAAAAATGTGCATATTTGTTACTAAAATATAAAAAAATTACTTTCTGGTGTACTGATGTCCCAGATGTTATTAATCCGATCAAAAATGTTTATGTCTTAAATAAAAAAATAATCCCAATAATTAATATGTTGTTTTTCCAAGTCTAAAATAAACACATATGAGCCTACCTAGTAAAATTATGTATTTACCAAGAATCTTCAGAACACAATATTCACCATTTTCATTTTATTGAAGCATAGACTATAAAGTTGATAAAGTAGCATCAAGACAAATAAGATTCAATGAAAATAATTATCATCAAAAATACATTAACCTCATATATAAATCAGTTCACACAGATGAGTGATGAAATGTCCTTAAAAGTCACACAGTCCCATCCAGTCAACTGTGATACAGATCATGTGATACATATAAGACATGAGATACTGTTCCAGAAAATAATGATTCCCATCATCACATCTAAACTGGTTTCATCTCCCCATCGTGTTCTTCTTCTCTCGTGTCTGGAAACAGTTTGTGGTTGATATCCAGCACTGATGTGGTGTAGCTTGTCCTCAGCCAGAGGATCTCTCAGTCCTAAGATCCCAGACCTGGTCAAAGTGAAACAAACAATCCAGATGAAAATGTTTAATGGACAGAGAGCTCATCTTATGTTCTGTGTGATTTTACCCTTTTAGTACTGTACACTTACCATTCTTCAAGCTGTTTTGAGACCTTTTGAGAAGCTTTTTCTCTGAAGAGAATTTAGCACATCCTCTTCTTTCACTCCTTTCAAGAGCATCACTTGGTCAAAACCCCTCATTTGGCTGATAAGATCATCTGTACAAATTAAAATACTGCAATAAAAATTAAAGAATTAAGAAAAAGTTACAGAGGCAAAGGTCTTGCTCATGAGACTCCATTAGCATGTGTAGTTCTCAGAGACTCTAGAATTCATCTATTGTTGCAGTAAATGTGTTTTTTCCCTCTAGAATCTTTCTCCAAAGTTCCTGACTTCTCTCACAAATGTATTTTAGTCTGTGCAGTGTAAGGCCTGGCTTCAAACCAATCCACTATCAATTCACAATTTATAACATAACATTTAGAAAACAATGAAATAATGTACATTGGTGTTTATATCAACTAAACCAATTTCATGATACTTGTCTACTCTTAAAACAGGTGGTGTGTTTTTAAAAACATAATATTAAAAATGTCCAGTCACACTTTGCTAACATGCTGTAATTGTAATAGTAAAAAAAGAAATCAAGGCTGACATGACCAGTTCTGTGAGAGATCATTATAAAATGTTGTATAACACAGCATTGCTTCAACACACACATACCAGAGGACTTCTGTTTGTTTGAGCTCAAGATGGCCATCTTCATTCCTCATCCTGAGCAAATCATTTCCTTGGTCTTCCTTCTCTTCTGTGAAACAAGATAATCTCTACTTACTCTGTGTGCAATTAATATTGCTCATTAAATATAATTAAGTTAATTTAAAGTAAGATTCAGACCAGAGCATTTGAGGAGTAAATGTTGATTAAAAAAAATATTCTAAACAAATGTACCTGGGAAGAGCTGATCATGGCAAGATTCGCTGAGACTCAGTAATAGCTCTTTTAGTTTTTAGGAAGGTTTGTGAGGGTTGGCTCTTGAGTGAGCTGTTGAGCTTGATATTTTAGACCTGAAAAAGAAGAACAGCATTAGGATTATCTGCAAAAAATCCTGTAAGACAGAAAGAAGGAAATATTATTAATTACGTGCAACTTGTACATTACACCTCTGTATAATTATATGTTAAATGCATCCATTATTGAAAGCAAGTAATTAATAGCAAGCTATAGTCATATGAATTCTATGATAGTGTCAGATGAGACCGTCCTGGGACTTGTACAATATCATACAAGTGTTAAACTGGATTATTAAGACTGTGATGTGTTTAGGGATCATTTTTAAGACTTTGACCCTGTCCAGATACCCACACTTGCAGTCTTGGCCACTTGAGAGTGTGCGTACATGACAGTGTGTGAACGAGACTGTCCCCGGTCTTAATAATGCCAAAGCACAGCGTCCTTAACACACACTAAGCCACTCCAATACTGCTCCGGAGCACTATACAAAGCTTAGTGTATCCCATCATGCATCATGTTTTGGAATAAATCGTCAGACTTTTTGCCGAGATCTCACAAGAGGTCATGGGAAGCTGTCCAATGTACAGTAACAGTGAAATATTGATAATTAGTTATTAAAAATCTCTGTAAACACATAAGTGTCCCATAAGGCAGTGGCTCCCAATCCTGGTCCTGGAGAACCCCAACACTGCACATTTGAGATGTCTCCCTGATCAAACACACCTGATTCAACTCATCAGCTCATCAGTGAAGACTCCAAGGCAGATAAGAGAGACAGTGCAGTGCTGGGGTTCTCCAGGATCAGGATTGGGAAACACAGTCATCAGGTCATTAAAAGTTCGACACACACTTGTGGTCATCATGCTCACTTGAACACTAGGCCAAATACAGGAAAGACATCAAATAAGTAATCAAGTGGTCAAGTGCAAAGATGGCAAGTGTGGGTATTTGGACAGTGCAACAGTTTAAGAAACAACAAATGCTGTACAAATTATAACAGCAGGAGTGTTTGATAAAAGGGACAAACTATCACAGACTTACTGCTGCATATATCTGCCTCCGCAGCTTTCTGTCTTCTCCATTTCTGAAGGAATCCCTCTCCAGAAACACCACTGGGCTGACTGCCTTTACGTCTTTTCAGCTAAAAATAAAAATAAAAATAATAAAAAGGGGAGAGTAAATAAAATTGAATTATATACAGAATGTTAATAATGATCTGTGAGCAAAATATTTAGATATAATATATATATATATATATATATATAAATATATATATAAATATAAACTGATATGAAAGAACTGCAAGATGGAAAAATGCATGTTTTATTATTTATTTTTAATTTGATTTTTTTTTTTGGATTTACATTAAAAGGTATTAAAAGCATGCTACAGAACATATGATTACTGTGATATCTGTCATATAAAAGCACATAAAAACACTAACATTACAGTGATACAAACATAGCTGGTTTGGTGATTATTGTATTGTTGTATTGATTATTAATATACCATAGTAAAACTACAGTTACAGTTACTAATGTCCTGTTTACTGTGTTTTAACTTCACATTTCATTTATTACTATTGTAATAAAAACTTTCCGTATTTTGGAAAAATTCGTATTTCCGTAAACTGAAAAAAGCTCATATATCAGGACATGACAAAACTTCTCCAGGCAGCCAAAAATAATACCATTAGACTCCAGAGGGTTAATAGCGGGGGGGGGGGGGGGGGATGGGGGTACATTGGAAGTCATTGTGAACCAGCAACTGTTTAGTTTTCCACCTTCTTTCAAAATAAAGTTTATCTTTAGCAGAAGAAGAAACCTCATTCAGGTTTAAAACAACTTTTGAGTACCAAATTGACTAAATATCCATACCTTTTCATGCTTTGTTACCTTAATATAATATAACAAGTTTTGTCTTTATTATAGGGATGTAAACCCACCCCCAAGGATCATCCACTAAAGACCAAATTACTGTAAAAATTACTGTACATGTTAAACAAACCTAAATGTATATGCACTATGTAAGTGTTTTGAGGTCATAACAGTATTTTGAAAGGAATTGCACAAAAGTAAGTCTTTATTAATAGATAATCTACCCTGTAGTCACAATTTGTATAAATAGTGTTGGGGTTAAGCTACTAGTTTTCATTTAAGTTGGGAACTGCAGTGAATTTTATGTATAGGTATATATTTGGAGTTTTGTAAGTAGATTTTCCAAATTAGCCTATGTTGAATTAACAAAAAATTATTTTAAGTAAATGTGATTATTACTGCTTTCATGATTTTCATTTATATTCTGCACATGGCTGATCCTCCTCATGTTCTGTCAGAAGAAATAACCATCTGCCCATCTGCCTGTCAAACCACACTCATCCCTCTGTCCTCCACTTTAATGCACCCATTCACTAGACATCATGTCCTGTGAGGCAGCTGTAAGCTCCGTCCAGCTGTTTCACACTTCAGATTTTGGACAGCCTGTTCGTGCTAATGTAAGGCCAGCGTGGAGTCCCTGAGCATAGCTAAGCTCCAGACATGATGTTCACGGGCACAATGACCCGATCAGCAAACACAACGAAAGGCTCTATGCATCTGTACTATTTTCATGAACTTTTGCTCCTTTTCCCCTCTGGCCCTTGCAAGCTTTCTCTGGCTTATGAGAGGATAAGAAAGATCTCTCCAGAGAAACAGTGAAATATTCAAAAGTCTCTCTGTAATGATGAAGGACAGCCAGAGGAACGTAAAGCAGCTGCTGTCTCATCAAATTCACTATCAATAGATTCTCCCAGCTGCCCTTCTGATGTACAAGACATCAATCAGCTCACCATTAAGGAATTACCTTTTGGATACTTTCACAGAAAGGTTTGCTCCATTCATCACAAATGCTGACAGATATAAAATTCACCACTGTCTCAACTATTTTTAAAGGATGATTTTTATTTGTCAAGTCTGAGTTAAATGAATGGGTTTCAAAGAAAAAGATTTTCTTATTGCTTCTGTGTTTCATTGTTATGTTTTTTCCAAAATCGTACGTCTATCTTTGTTCTGCATGTTTTTTGTTTTGTTTTGTTTTTGTTTTTGTTTTTTTTTTGAAGAAGAATGTTCACACTTATCTTGTACTTAAATATGACATATTGTAAATATAAATTACAAAAGGGCACCCTAAAAGTACCATAGCCTGTAAGTAGTTTTATCAATCACTTTATTCATATATAGTAAATAAAGACTATACAAATAAAACCCCTCAAAAATAAGCTACACTATATGATTTGGCCAGTGTGAATTCATTAGGGCCCAAGCACTGATGGCGTGAGGACCTTATTGCAATTGCAATTGTTTCTTTTTTTCCTCATTATTATTTTTCACATTTTGAAAGCCTAAACATGCTCAAAAACTTTGCACATGTTTCTGAAGTGGTGAAAAAAAAAATTCTGATATGGGTTTCAGAAGTGGGTATGGCAAAATGGCTCAGAAATGCCACCTATAAAATATGGGCTATATTTCACATACATATTCTTAATTTAATAGACTCATATAACACACCAATACCTACAAAAAAAGTATCCCGTCAAGCAGAGGTGTCATGCCAATTCAAAGTGAGGTGGGATGAGTCATCGCTGAAACAAGGTGTTTTGTTTACTTTCTTGCTGACTGAATTTTAAACAACAAAGTGCAGATCTAGGTACGAATGTAAGTATGATATTAAAGGGATAGTTCACCCAAATAGCAAAATTATGTAATTGACAACTTACCCTCATGTTGTTCAAAACTTGTAAGACTTCCGTTTATCTTTGAAACACATTTCAATCAACATTTCATTCTATATATATATATATATATATATATATATATTAGTGCTGTCAAAATTAGCGCGTTAACGCATTCGATTAATTTGAAATATTTAACGCGTTAAAAAAAAATAACGCAATTAACGCGGTTGCAGTTTTTTTTATTTCCAGTTGTGGCCTATGTGTGTTCAACGTGCAAAGAAATATGGATAAGACCAAGGAAGGACTTTTAGACGGAAAGTTTCAGTATAAAACGGATTACTCTTCAGTCTGCCACAAGAAACATTACTCTTCATTCAGTCTGCCACAAGAAACAGCAACATTAAAATCATGAACTCAAATGTCATTGTTTAACGTTAATAAGCTTAAACGAAAATAAACAAAATAATTGTGTAGCGGAGTATTTTTTGTACACAGTCCCGCGAACTGTCAATCACTCCTGTGCGCGTGCATCACTGTCCTCCTCAGCTGCAGCAACTTGCGCTCTCTCTCTTCATCAAGCTTTAAAACAAAAAGGGGACAAAAAGATCATATTGTCTTTGTGCATAGGCTATAGATTAATTAGATAAATGAATATCTAAATTTGTGCCTTGCCGTCTACGGTATTTTTTTAGAACTTAGAAAAAAGATGCTGCAGCCAATGAGCAGCCAGCGGGGGCTGCAGGACGACTCAACCTCCGCAGACAGTTTTTAATGTTTATCAGACAATAAATACTCAAGATTTTGCTTTAGTATAACTCACAACGAGTTTCACACACCTTCTCCGGCCACGTTGAGTTGTTGACACTTAACAGTGGGAAAAGCGACACATGCGCTATTCACTTGTATAACTTAAGGGTGAATGGGTAATGTAGTTTCTGCTCTGGGTGGGATGAATTAGGAAGCTTGCATTGTGAAGGGCGCTCTGAAAATCGGCAGTGCAGGTGAAAGATTAAAACCTCTATTAAAACAGATGTCCAAATGAGCGTACCGGTACGCTACAAGCACGTTCTGGGCGCACGGAGAGGTGGCGGTACGCTCGAAAGCTATATTTGGAAGTGGCGGTACTGAGTACTGGTGCATACCGGCCCACTTAAAGCACTGGCAATGACTATACTTTGGAATTTCTTTGCAGTCCACTTAGAATTCAACATGGAAATCATTTTTGTCTATTATTGGCATTGATTGTTTTGAAATTCAAATGGTACTTACATGCCTGTGTTTTTATTTCTGTAATAAATATGGCTTTCAAGCCAACAGTTAATTTGGAGGATATTGATGGTTTATTGCAGGTATGTTGTTTACATGAGAAAATCTGTTACAAGTTAAACAAAAATTCCAATAAACAATCATATTTTGAATTTAAATAGTTTCTTTGTCTTGAGTTTACATTAATTATTAACATTTTACATTTACATATCCAAAAAGTTTCAGTCTCTTAATTGCGATTAATCGCGATTAATCGCGATTAATTTTAAAAAATTGTGCGATTAATTAGTTAATTTTTTTTAATCGATTGACAGCACTAATATATATATATATATATATATATATATATATATATATATATATATTATGAAATGTTGATTTGAAGCGTCAGTTTTTGAATTAGTATTACTACGGTCAAGCCTAAGGTTGGGAATCGAAAATTGATTCAGATTCCAGAGTCGGATACTTAAGGTTTGATTGCGAACACTATTCAAACAGTAACATGATTCTATTCCTATAAATTTACAATGATTTGTTTGTTTCATTCATCAACCTTTGACATATGCGATCATGTTATTGGGATCACTTGGTTTGTCCCTGCAGTGTATGATCACAACAGTGTGATTTAAACATTCAATCTGCGTTTGTGCTGCCATTGACCTAAAGAGAGCAGATGCCATCCGTCATGAATGAAACAGCTTCACATTCTTTTCCACCACACAGTATCATTATTTCCTTGTTACAGACATTCAAATCAAAGAAGTACTGGGATAAAAGTTTATAGTTCAGATATAAACTGTGTGTATAATGTGTATGGTAGCGAATAAAACACTTAGTTTTTCACAAATGAAGATTTATCGATTACATTGTTATGACATTCTGACTGAGCTTTAATAAATATGTATTTCACAGCAAGCAAAATTATTAATATAAATACTGGCAGGTGTTCAATATTTATTTTAATTGGCATCTTCCTTTAAAACCTTCAAGCCCGAAGAAGGACATAGTGAAGGCCTGTGGGAGAAAATGCCACAACTGTTGTTTTGATTGCCATGTGGTGACATGAGAGAAAGCTGGACCTATGACAAGTTATCCAAGATCCCTGTTGGATTTCATGAATAATAAGATAAAGGTATGAATTAGCAATGACTCTTAGCTAGTTGCTGCTACTTGGATTCACTTTTTTGGGACAACAAGAAGATTAAACGATTTTTGGGGTAAGGATTGAACCTTAATTGGGCAACTTCCCAATAAGACTTTAAAAACTATGTAGAAATGTTAATTAATACAGTTTTTGTTTTCCCTTCTTCTTGTTGTGCAGAGAGGCTATGCCTTAATAAGATAAGGCTCTGATTTTCCATGTTGAACAAATTAAATATTGTGTGCAACTGTTTTTGTAGACACTACAGAAAACACTAATGAGGCTAGAAGTTAAGGTTGAGCCCCCTTTTTGTGTGCTTAAAAACAAGCTACAAAAAGTAAACACTGAAAGAATATTCACTGATAAACTAACTGACTGACATTGAGTATGTTTACATGCACACCAGTGAGCTGACAATGCAAGTAAGCTGTGTTCACATGACTTAATTAATAAATCAGTTTATTTCCCTGTAGGTAAATCGAAATATAATAATCTGCATATCTGACTCAGAGTATTCCATACATTTGTCAATTGTGATGTTAAAGGGAAAGTTCCCTCAAAAATAAAATATTTTTTTTTTTGCTTACCCCCAAGGCATCCAATATGTAGGTGACATTGTTTCTTTAGTAGTTTCTGTTTTTTCTTCCTTTTTTTTTTTTTTTTACCTCTGATTCATGCAATACCCGAATTGTTCGAACTCTCCTATGCGTGTCTTGCTGAGCATGTTCTCAAGAAGGTACATGAGGAATCTTCTTCTTGCTTGCTTTACAGTGGTTTGCAGACTTATATGTGCATTATCGCCACCTATCTCTCAGGTTAGGTTTAGGACACACTATCTACAATCTCAATTAGGAGTGATAATATTTTCAATATTTAGCAATTTTTAAATTTTTGGGTGAATTATCCCTTTAAATTAAGTTTGCAACATGTCAGCTTGCAGCACGTTGGGAAACTTACAGCTAATATATTTCCTCTCATGCGTTTATCAGTGCAGCGTTGTGGCTGAACCACTTCTACTTCAGCTGCACAAGATGAGAACACATTTTTATCATTTTCTGAGTCATGAAAAGGTCTGGTTTTGTTATGTATTTCCTCCTTTCTTTACTGCAAGACGTTTGCTCGGCCTAGATGCGTTTAAATCTGCACTAATGATGCGTTCCTGTCACGTATCACATATGCACACTTCAATAAGCTGACAGAAAGAAGTTATTAAAGGGGGGGTGAAATGCTATTTCATGCATACTGAGTTTTTTACACTGTTAAAGAGTTGGATTCCCATGCTAAACATGGACAAAGTTTCAAAAATTAAGTTGTACGTTTGAAGGAGTATTTTTGTTCCAAAAAAACCTCTTCCGGTTTGTCACAAGTTTCGGAAAGTTTTTTTCGAGTATGGCTCTGTGTGACGTTAGATGGAGCGGAATTTCCTTATATGGGTCCTAAGTGCTCGCTCTTCTGCCGGAAGAGCGCGCGCTCCAGTATAGCAGAGCAGAGAGAGGCTGAGCACAGCCTGATCAGAGCGAGAGCGTCGCGAAAAATCACAAAAGAAGTGTGTTTTTGGTTGCCAGGGCAAGACAACCCTGCACAGATTACCAAAAGAGAAACAGCATTAAGGGACCAGTGGATGGAGTTTATTTTTACAGAGCATCAACGGAGTTGTGCAAGTGTTTTTGTTTGTTCCCTGCATTTCGGATTGCACATCGTTTATTTCTTAAGGATAATGCAGTCCCAACGGAAAAGGGTCACGATTGTGTGTTGGAACCACATGCGGTGAGTAAAACTGCTTCAAATATCTCTGTGTTGTTAACTTAGCTATCAGCCCGTAAGCACATCAAGTAAACAACATGCGATGTTGTCATCAAACTGCACTTTCCACATGTACAGCTTAAAAAAAAAAAAAAAAAAAAAAAAGACGACATAAAGTGGAACTTAGTCATTTTCCAAAACCGCTAAGCAAATATAGACCGTTTCAGTACATACCACATAGCATACCGCCTTTCTTTGCTGATGCTGCTCTTGTTAAATTTCAGCCTCTGGATCTGTGTCACAGCTTCCACATGCTCTCAACTCAAAAGCCTACTGGTGCTCGTGATTCTTTAGCTCCGCCCACACGTCACGCCTCTAGGCGCTCGTGTTTTTCCGGGAAAACTCGGTACAGACTATCTTTCTCTTATAAATATAATAAAAAGAAAGACTTTTTGGAGTTATGAAGGATGCAGTACTACTCTATAGGTACTCAAGATTAACAGGATATTGAGTGAAAACGAGCATTTCACCCCCCCCTTAAGCATTATTGGCTTAAGAATGTGCTCGTAAATACACTCATCGTTTTTTTTTTTTTTTTTAACAAACTGATGTTAATTTTACACATTTCTGCAATCTCTGGGCAGAAGTTTAGAGAGCAGCCGATAATAATTTCACATTCTTGCTAGAATTTTGCTCATTTTGATTGCAGTCTAAAACATTCCTGAGATAGTACTGTTCCTTTGTATTCATGAGTTTGCAGAGAATATTTATAAAATGACACATAGAATGATACATATTTAGTCTTTCATCTTAACTTATATGCATCACAAAATTAATATTAATAATAAATAAATCCTAATGAAACTCCCTGCCAATGTATATTTGTCCTTGTATAACTACACCTAAAAAAAAAATGAATGAAAATTAAAACAAGGGTGACTGAATAAATAAATGAATTGAACTGAATTGAAAAATGAACCTGAAAATCTCAGTCACCATTAAAGTAGCTAGCAGAGTCATTTTATTATTTCTGTTTTATCATCTCAAATTGTGGGATTATCACAACCATTCCATAACAAAAATCTGAGAAGCAGAAAAAGTATGTATTTGTGCTCCTTATAATATTATTACTGTCTAGGGGAAGTAACTGAGACATTTTTGCATTATTATTATTATTATTATTATTATAGTTTTTTAATGCTTAAATTATTATTATTATTTTTTTTATTTATTTTTTACGTGGTTATCTATGAGTAATGTTATTATATGAAATGTCTTCTTCTCTTAATTATTAAAATGGCCTTGTATTAAAACTATTTCTATATGAAGAGTAAAATTACTCTAGGGGGAATTGTATATAGACAGGAAAATTATCGTAGGACCTACATTTTTGCTTATCTGCACGTTCTTATTTAAAGTTACTGAAAATCTGCTTAATTAAAAAGACAATTTGTTAACTGACATTGCTTATAATCTACTCACTTTTATCCTTAGCCCTGTCAGCGCCTCCTTTCAGAACGTCACTGTAAAATTATAGTTAATAAGGTCTAATTCAGCACATCAAATGTGAGCCACTTTTCTAATAATGGAGATTGGATGAAGGTCAAAGCTACTGTGATACTTTAAATTGAATTCATAGTCTGATCAGGATGTGTTTTATATATTTCCTCGTTCAGTGCCACATAGGCAATTAAAGTCCATTCCCAGACCAAGAGTTTTTTTTTTTTTTTTAATTATTAAAATGTTAGAGAAACTGCCTTTGGTGTCTACTCTTTACATATAGGCATCATTGACTGTGTTCACAATGTATTATATTAGACACTCATTCTGTGAAGTATGGCCAAATGTTGTTATTAATATTATATATATATACGGATATGTACTTTAAGTATGCAGGACCAGTAAACATTTCAAACAGTCAGTAGCATGATATGTTTGCGTGTAATATGCCTCGTTTTGTGCATGAGAAATCATGAAAACTTAAGTTATCTTTATAACATTCTGCATTAAAAAAAAATGTATATAGTTCTGTATGATTTCTAAGCTGTTTTCCTCATGGCAACCAATATATGTCATACACACACTTTATATCAAATAGTCCATTTGAATTAGGTTGTTTTGATCACTATGTTTTTATATCGAATGAATTGGAGTAATATTATCAGTTCTCCCATCTTGGATTAAATTTTTAACAAGCTAATGAGCCAATTTGCAATACAATCTATTAGTTCCCCCGCAGTGCTACTTTAGACACCAAAACAAGGTGTTCTAGTATCATTATGCTGCAACATTTTTGGAACAGCCTTTGTGTTAAGTGTGTGCCTTTGTAGGAAGCTCACTGTGTTGCCCTGTAATTCTGTTTTATAACAGAGTATGTAATACCCCATACCTTGAAGCTGTGGGCAGAAATACAACCATCTTGACATTTGACTTGCCTATTTCTAGGAAAAAGCTAGAGAGAGAGAGAGAGAGAGAGAGAGAGAGAGAGAGAGAGAGAGAATAAAAATACTGTCTGTCATCAGTCACCACTGAGGTTGGAGGAACTTTCTTGCCGTGAGTTTGAGCTGCTTCAGTGTGGCATGCAATCGCACAATGTGTCATCACTCATAGCTCTGATGTATTCCCCTAATTAACCAGAGCAATCTACAGCAGATCCCACAACCCCCCCCCCCCCCCCACACACACACATGCGGTTGTCTGCCTGTCTGTAATGACATCATGGAAGATAAGTGGAATTAGATTCTCAGTTCAGAGATTCTCAGAGTATGCATGGCAAATCAACACATACAACTTATTACTAATTTCTCTGGACCTCTCTGTCTCTTCTTCATTTCCGCTATCACAAAACACATCAGCGAAACACACTGTCCTCTTCTTTTCTCACTTTCTGTCATCTCTCCTCTCACACATCCACATTCGCCCACCAACCCATACACACATACTTGCTGTCTGCCCAAATCATTTCCAGACACATGACTGTGGTGATATCCGCTGCATCTGTCATGCTAGTTACATATTCAAATGGATTATTCAATATGCCACCAAAAAAAAGAAAAAAATATAGTGATACTTACATATTACATACTCTGTACAGTATATATATATGATATTAAAGATTGTAATATGCATCAGTAAATATTCCAAACAGTCGTATGATACATTTACGCCATGTGCAATATTTTATGCACATTTTTTATTTAAACATGTTTATTATGTTCATGTAAGATTAAGAAATAATGGAAATCTCTCCATTAGCAATCACAGTGGCAGTTGTTGCTTGGCATGCAGGTCCCCTGGAGGTGTATGACATGCTAACTGACTGATATGCTAACACTGAACCTAAACCTAAACCTTAAAGCTACAGTTAGTAACTTCTCTCTAGTGGCTTACCCCTTTGCTCTCACACTGAATCATGAGATATTCCATGCAGTATGTGTATGTTTGTCAAATATAGTTGTATTTGATACCGATAATTTACAAATATACTGTTATGTAAACTGTTAGTTTTTTTTTTTTATCTGCATAAATAAATAAATAAACATTACACTGGTTACTGTTTTCAGACCAAAACTTATGACCACACCACGAGTATTTAAACCACAGTCCTTTTTTTTTTTTTTTTACTCTGAATTGAAATAATTTCATGGCTGATCTGCTCAGCTTTCCAACATAACAGGCCAATTATTCCTAGACAAGAGAACCCTGCTCTGAGATCCCACAGAGAGAGACTTAGGGTTTCAGCCTGTATTGTCCCATATTAAAGGGTCAAGAGCAAATTAAAATATGCCGTAAGCCCTCCATGCAACCACTAATTAAAACTTAATATAGGTTTTAATATTCATAAGCGTCCTTGGAAGTGATTATGTAGGTAAATGCATGCTTCTACACTCCAATGACCTTATGCAAAGTCAAAAACACTGACTCACACATGGATATGCTGGGAAGGGCAAGGAAGCATTATTTTAAAGAGAGGGATCATGACTTAGGTTTGGTATCAAAACCCACTAAGTTCAGTAAGAAATGGAGTGGCTGCTGCTGCTTAATTTGTGCCCACTGAAATGAGGACTGTTGTATTGACAGTATCCCCACTTGTTTTCTCATGGATGAAGTCATTTTAGATTTATTAATTTTTTTGTCAATTTGGAAAAGCCAGCTTATGGATACTGCAGTGATACTGAACACATTTCAATGTTTAAAGGGGTTGTATCATGTACATTTTTTTGTTTTATTTTTACAAAAAATAAATAAATAAAATAAGATGTTGCCTTTAACTGTCATTATGCATTATTGACACACTGTTTTCCTAATTAATGTTGTTCAGTTGCTTTGCACAATTTTTTTTTTTTTTTTTTTTTTTGTTTAAACCACTATATAAATAAAAGGTTACTAGACATGTTTACAACAAAATTGTGCTGGTAAGTCAGAAGTGATTTTTTACACGTTCTTAGATGAATGGAAAGTAAAAAAAAAAAAAAAAAAAAAATCTTACATTAATGTGTCTTTTTGTTAGCTCGGTCAGCCATGTTGCCGTTCTTGCCAATTTATGCTGAGATAATTCATACCCCTTCATTTGAAGTGAGGACCTGCAAAACTTTGTTTTTGAAGGGCTACAGTATCTGGTCCTTCCCCTTACCGCTACCCCTCCGGCCAAAAGAGAATTGAGACACCCCTACCCCTACCCTTTCACGTAAACACATAAAACCATTAACGTTTTACATTTACATGTAGTTATTTTGCAGATGCTTTTATTAAAAGTTGCTTACAATTGGGGATACATAATTGATTCTTCTTAAAGAGGCAAACAGACACGGGGAGTGCTTGTAATAGCACGTTTTAGGCTTTGTTCAAAAAAGTATAAGGTAGAAAGAGAAGGTATATATATATATATTAGGATGAAGTCAAATAGCTCCGAAAGCGAAGAGTTTTCAGCGGAAAATTGTCAGAGATTCAGCATTACGGATAGGAGTAGGAAGATGATTCAAGCAGCCAGGAATGGCGAACGTGAATTTTCTGGAATGTGATTTTGAGCCTCTCTGTGAAAGTACCACAAGGCGTCGCTCACTAGTTGATCTCTGGAAGGGATGTAGATTCTTAGTAGTGAGTGGAAGTAGGCGGGTGCTTAGCTTGTGGCTGTTTTATATGCAAGCATCAATGTCTTGAACTTGTTGCAAAGCGCAACCAGTAGCCAGTGCAAGGAGATAAAGAGAGTTGTAACATGGACTATTTTAGGCTTGTTGAAGACCAGGGCAGCGTTTCCCAAAACCATAGTTGCTAATTAAGTTAGCAACTTTGTTGGTTGCAATACAATTTCCCATTGCCAACCAAGTAACAGGTTAGCAACTATGCTTTCGGGAAACGCAGCCCAGGATGGAAGTCCAGCCAGAAGAGCATTGCAGAGGTCCAACCGAGATGACAAGGGCCTGGACAAGAAGTTGTTCAGCATGCTCTTTTAGAAAGTGTCTGATATTTCTGATGTTGTGCAATGCAAACCTGCAAGATCGGGCAGTTTTGCAACGTGATCTTTGAAGGTCAGCTGGTCAGCAGTCGATGGGGTAATTGTAGAAGAACCTACATGGATGGTGAAATCATGCTGTGGAGTTGGAGTGGTAGGGAATACAAGAAGCTCAGTCTTTGCCAGGTTGACTGTAGGTGATTTTTTCTTCCATGCCGAGATTTCTGCCAGGCAGCCTGAGATCCGTGCAGCTACCGTTGGATCATCTGATTGAAATGAGAGATATATATGTGTGTCATCAACATAGCAATAGTAGGAGAAGCCATGTGTCTGAATAATGGGACCCCAGTGACCAGTTGATGTGCTTTGGATATCTCCCCTCTCCAAGCCACCCTGAAAAACCTTCCAGTGAGACACGATTTAAACAAGCGAAGTGGAATCCCTGTAATGCCCAGTTATGAGAGGGCAGACAGGAGGATCTGATGACTGACAGTGTCAAAAGCAGCAGATAGATCCAGCAGAATAAGAACTGCTGATTTGGAATCAGCATTTGCAATCTGGGTCGAGAGGGCATGTTGTAGAATGGCTGGTGAGGAGAAGTGTTGATACTTCTGCCTCAGTGAGGGGACAGAAGCAGAAAATGGGAGTTTTAGCAGTGGGTGTGGTTGGTTAGAAGTCCTGTGTGTAGGGTGCTGAGAATCGACTACTGATTGTTTTGGTTTTGTCTGTGAATAATGTGGTGAGATCATCAGCTGTAATATAATTGGTGGGAGGTGGTGGAGTTAGGCATTCTGCAGTTCCCTGGTTTATGTTACACCACTTATTATTATTATTTTTTAGATAGAGCATGTCCAATTTAGACCAAGCAACCACTGTGACTAAATTCAGTCCAGCTAGTGGGGTTTGGGGTTTGGGTGTAATTCTGTATAGCTCGTGGGGGTTGAAAAAAGGTGTGAATCTCTTTCATATGGAGAATATATGATGAGCCTTTAAAACTTGCAGAACATGTTTAGGATAAAAGTGTCTAACATAAAATAGACCCGAGTTCTGGGGTATATTTTGAAGACTTTATGTGATTTACAATGCACAAACCAAAAGCAACAATATGGAGAAGGGTTGACCATTCACAATAAAGGGCTATACATTTTATTTCAATTTTAGTTTTTGTGATTCAGAGGAAAACATCTATGTTAAGGATGCGTCATCTCCCCGTTAATGACCGTTCTGATAGCAGAATTTGTGCAAACGCATATAAAATGCTAATAGGGCTTTAGGGAATTTAATAGGGCTGCCCCCCACATAAGATTTTTTTTATTTATTTTTTTTGTTAATAGTAGTCATTCATTTTGGTCATTATTCAAGCACACACATTAAGTTTGCCACATAGAGAGAAGTAGACATTTTAATTATTTATTATAAAACTAATGTTTTCTTGTCGCCAGCAAGATGACATTCATGATGCTGACTCCGCACCTTTCAAGAGAAATGGAATCTTCACAGATTACATAATCAAGGAGTATTTGCTTTCATCCTGAATTGGTTAGTTTAAAAGCATTTCAAGCTCTCTGTTGATATATTTCTCAAGTATGTGAGGCATCCCAATTTTAAGTTATTTAATTATCAGGATAAAACGTAATCACGAGGGTGCCTCCCTGTAATGGACAAGCATTAATACTTTTCCGCACAAACACTTGAATATGAATAGTAGAGCAAATTTATTTTAGATTTATTTATTTCAACAGCTGACTGAAAAGCTCATTATTTGGGCCTTTGTCTTCTCAGGTGTGAATCACGCTATTATTCAGGATCATTCATGCCTCCTCGCATACAGCTGTTCTATACTAAAACTGACTTAAAGGGTTAGTTCATCTACTCACCCTCATGTCGTTCCAAACCCGTGAGAACTCATTTCATTTATTTTAGATTTATTCCGAGAGCTCTGTCACTCCATTGAAACTGTGTGTACGGTCTACTGTCCATGTCCATAAAG
Source organism: Carassius gibelio (assembly GCF_023724105.1). Classification (NCBI taxonomy): domain Eukaryota; kingdom Metazoa; phylum Chordata; class Actinopteri; order Cypriniformes; family Cyprinidae; genus Carassius; species Carassius gibelio. Next base: position 24,492,529 of record NC_068413.1, on the reverse strand, counting down.
GTAAGAAAAACATAATCAAAGTAGTCCATGTGAATTCAGAGGGTCAGTTAGAATTTTTTGAAGCATCGGAATTACATTTTGGTCCAAAAATAGCAAAAACTATGACTTTAATCATAATTGTCTTCTCTTCTGTGTCTGTTATGAGAGAGTTCAAAACAATCCGCTTCGTGAACGAATCATTCGATGTAACCGGATCTTTTTGAATCAGTTCACCAAATCAAACTGAATAGTTTTAATTGGTTCATCCACAAATGACTTAAGCTGTTAACTTTTTTTAATATGGCTGACACTCCCTCTGAGTTAAAACAAACCAATATCCCAGAGTAATTAATTTACTCAAACAGTACACTGACTGAACTGCTGTGAAGAGATAACAGAAGATGAACACAGAGCCGAGCCAGATAATGAACAAAACATTGACTCATTCTCGAGTCAAGAACCGGTTGCATCAGTTTTCGGATCACCAGTACTTCTTTCAGAAAGCTTGATTCAATAAACTGGTTGAAGAAAACGGTTCACCGGTTCTTTTGCGCTCGACGTAATGGTGTCATTGGCAATGATTGCCCTTGATTCAAGCCTTCGGTTTACCTGGGCTCATAAACTTCGCAAAGAATCAGTTCAGAATCAATCACCAAAATAATCAGTTGAATTCAGTTGAAAGACAATGCTGAATAAAGTTGTAGTTTTTGCAATTTTTGGACCAAAATATATTTTCGATGCTTCGAAAAATTCTAACTGACCCTCTGATGTCACATGGACTACTTTGATGATGTGTTTCTTACCTTTCTGGACATGGACCGTACACACAGTTTCAATAGAGGGACTGAGAGCTCTCGGACTAAATCTAAAATATCTTATACTGTGTTCCGAAGATAAACTGAGGTCTCACAGGTTTGGAACGACATGAGGGTGATATTGATGACATAATTTAGATTTTTTTTGATGAACTAACCCTTTAAATAAACTAAATTACTATTGTTTTCTGTTAATGAGTAAACAGGATAATTTTCACATCATTTTTAAGGCAAGATCCAGTTCACAAAAGTCCTGTGATCAAATGCTCTGTTTGTATTTTATGGCCTTATTCAAGTGATTTTGTTTTTATTCTTCTTCTCATGAACGATGCATAAACATGGTATTGTCAAAAACACAACCATATACATACAGGCTGTTCACATTATTGTAGCCTTAGTTTGTGTTGATTACAGTGTTATCAGATTTTAGCCATTTATATGTTTATAAGCAACTGGAAAAGCACAAATGTCAGGGCATGTCAAAACTTATACAGGGCCCAAAATCAACCTTAATTATAATTTGCTTTGATCATAATTATGTACAGGTAGTTGAATGTAGGTGCACAATGAAGGAAAATGACACATTTGGCATTAATCAGCATATATTCATTGTATGCAGAGCTCAATGCAGATAATTAAGAGTGGCAGCTGTTGTTTTAAAGAAAGGCTTATTTTAAACCCCGACTGATGAAGCTCTTGACGTTTCAGTTCAATTATTTTGTGTCTGATGGCTTTGATTAGGAATGAGGAAACCATTGCACAAATCATATGATTTGTTTCTGTGGAGTGGAACTAAGTGTCTTAAGACCACTTTGTGCAGTTGAAAAGTAAAATCCATATGGCATTAGACCAAGATAAATCAGGGTTGAACATATCTTTCCGAGGTGTAATTAAAGCCTTGAGTATTGTTTTCCAGCTAGAATTCTAATACTTTATTCCTGGCAAGGACTCTTAGTGTGTACTTAGGAGTAAATAAATAAGCTTAAAAAAATAACTTGAGAGAGGGAGTGCACATTCTAAAGTGCATTAATATGCATTTATTCAGTGGGTGGTGCACAGAGAGCAAGGGTAAAGGGCTCAGTGATTATAAACTAATGGCTATTTGAGACCGAGACACAGACTATGTTTTCCTATTATATTAGTCAGGAAGAGGAAATGTCACTCTTTCTCACAGCTAATTTGTTAATTTCGCCTCGGGATGACTAGAAGAACAAATCCTTGCATCCACACCCGAAAATAATATGCAAATGCAGACACAAATGCTTGGACCACATATAACAAGCGTGTGTGTTTGTCTGTAAACATACCATTTTATGTCAAAAATCCAGTGCTGAATTTATCTTCAACACAAACCCTGAGAGCAACCTCAAGCTGGTTGCGATCAGTTTCTCTGTTGGCCAACTACCATCCATCTTCTGACCCTACCATCACTGGGAGAGATTGGAGACCACAAGTTCTTTCCAGATGGCTGGAGTTTATCACAATCTCCAGATTGTTTTGACTACTTTCTCAGCAGTGGGCAGAACAAGAACTGGCATTCATTTCAGTCATACCTTACAGTTTGAAACTTTCTTAAACAAGAGCAGTGTTGCTTCTTTCATCTTTTGTAAATGTACCATTACTGAACTTATCATGGATGAACTTACTGGGTTACCAGGTTAATATTCAGAGCAATGATAAGAAACAAAGGCATTTTCAGGATTTTATCTTAAGGTATGCACCAATATCTGACCAAAGCCCCTTTCACACTGCACGTCAGTCCCAGCATATTGCCGGAACATTGCCGGGTTGCCTTCTGTGTGAAAGCAACCACGTGCCGGGATTGATTCCGGCATTGAACTGCACTTGACTGCCTGTCAAGTTATGGTCATGTAAAATGTTCCTGTCGGTTCGGTTATGTCCTGAGGTCGTCTTTGCCAGTTGGGTCATGGCCATGGAGATGTGTTCCTGTTTGCCTTGTCAAGCCCACAGAGGTTGTTCCTGCTAGAAGTTGCGACCACGAGATCATACCAGACCAGCTGTCTGCTGCTTCTGACGAGTCCCTCGGAGGATGCTCCTGCTAGTTGTCAGCCATCTGAAGGGGCTATCTTGTCTGTTTTATCCTGTCTTTAAAGATTGTTTCTGTTTGTCTGGTCAAAACCTATCGAGGTAGGCCCCTTCCTGGAGCGTCAGGTGACGCTCCTGGGAGGGGGGGTTCTGTCAGGGTTCGGGGCTAATAACCTGCCTTTTGGGGTTGTGAGTGTGTGTTTGGATGGTATGACAGCTCACTGCGTCTACCTGTTTGATCTGAGTTTTCCCCGCCCTCCTTGTTTCTCCGTTGTTAACCTTAATTGTTTGCCACCTGTTCTCAATGCTCTTCTAATTTTTTTTAGAAGAAACAGTAACAGTTTCTCTGTTCGTTGCCAGACTGTTGTAACTCTTACCAATAGCTCGAGCTGGTCTGTGTACTCACCTTGTTTTGTCTTCAGGCTCCAGTTTGTTTTGCTCTGTCTCTTGTTCTCACAAATGCAGTACTCCAAGAGCTCAGTGTAACCCGCAACTGAATCCACCCCGTCTCTCCTGACATGTGTTCCCGCAGCTAAAAATAAATAAAAATAAATAAAAGGATAAAAAGGAACCAAACAACACCAAACACTTCAATTCAGATTTTATAGAAGTATTTTCTTTACGATATGTAGCATTTGTGTACTATAGCTATTGCCTAATATATTTTTTTAAGTGCATTGTTGTATTAAGAAATGCCAAATTTTCGGTGAAAACCACTCCTTTTTCAAGTACTAAATTTACCACTAAAAATAAAAAGGTAAATAAAAAATAAATACAAAAAATTCAAACAGATAAATAAAAAGGAAAATAAAATATTAATTTCATAATTTGAATGGTTTTCACACTATTGCAGTCTATTATTGTGGTATCATCTATTTTAACTTGTCCTTATGAAATGAAACTAACTGGTTGTTCAGTTTGTATGGATGACAGCCTGTTGTTTAGGCGGGCAGTTCTTGATCATGATATGCTGCAGCATAGACCACTCTGTCAGTCAAAACTTTGCTATGCAAGATTACACTGTTTTTTCAAACCTATACTTTGCTTAGCTTTTGGAAGTTAATATTGCAACTTCATGTTTGAAATGGAGAAATTATTACATATTAATGCTCTTGCTGTCAATTTAATAACATTGCTGTCTTCAGAAATCAACTGAGATATGAAAGATACATCAATTGTGATATTTATTTTGTATGCGCAATTTGCTAAAGTATTGCACCACACATTATGTTGCCCTTACATTAAGCTCAATGTTTTTCTGCAAATTCAGATACCAATATATGTTTTCTGAAGTATCTTTGCTAAAATATTTTCATTAGGTTATGAAAAGAAAATCTTTAAATGCATAATGTCAGCTTATAGCTGTTTATATCATTATAAGCGGATTAATGATCTGTGGTATATTGTGCCATTAAGCCAATAAATCCTGATGATGGTTTTCATTAGCTGCAATAGCAAAGTTGCGGAGAAGAATTTTTTAACAGATGAGTTTATGTCCTTTTAGTGACTGTGATGTGGTTACATCATAAATGACAAAGTGTTGCCCCTGGTCCTGAGCTGGGTAACTTACATATCAGAACAATGCAGTTTGATATATTAAGGCTTGTTTTTATCTCTGTGTTGTTATGTTGATCCCAACAAGGGGCACATGAGGACTGTTTCCAGGGAGTACTTGTAACTTTTTTTTTTTTTTTTTTTCAGTATATGTATGTATGTATGCATGTATATATATATTACCTATCTGAGCTCAGTTTTTATTCACTGGTTTCCCCCCAAAAGTGTAAAAAAATTGCTTTGCTCTGTTTACCTTACTTATTGTGCCCAAGACCAAGAAATATATATCCACATCATGCTAAAAATAAGCTATGCTTTTAGAAACCAGTAAAGAGCTGTAGTTCCAAACACAAAAAACTTTCAATGTTTGCGAATGTTTGATGGAAACACTAACTTGTTGCAAAAATGTTTGGCTGACATTGCTTTCAGGAAACACATCCCATCCTGACACAGAAACACTGGCTCTGTAGTGTTAGTTTTGGGAAGTATGTGGATCTGTTTGTCCAACTCGTGGCAATATTTTAGAAATTAAGTGTTTTAGAAACCTATTGAAATTGTAGAATTTTGCTATTCTGTTTGGTAAAATTAGTTATGCAAAAAATAAATAAATAAATACAAACGACTCACCACTTTTAAGTCTACAAAAAAGAAAACTGCAATATACTAATGCATTAATTAATTATATATATATATATATATATATATATATATATATATATATATATATATATATATATATATATATATATATATATATATATATATATATGTATGTATGTATGTATGTATGTATGTATATTTATTGCAGTCTGTCAGTCCTATAAAGTAAGTGGATGGAAATTATGGCTTTGAGAATCATATAACATACACAAACAAAACCAAATTAAACCATGCGGTTCTTGATGATACATTGATTTGTGAAGACACAAAAATGATCGTTCTGTGCAAGAAACTGTACAGTATTTATATAGTTTGTCTACCTCTGATTTTCCCCGCACTTTCTGAACTGTCCTGAGCATATTCGTGTCCTCTTCTTCAGCCTGCACCTTTATGGCAGATTGCTGACTTAAAGGCATTATCGCCACCTATCTTGAGACTGTAGATAGTGTGTCATTGGTCCATTTGAGTGAAAGGTGGAGAGGATAGGTGAAGAGCTGCAGGATTTAATTAATTAATGGTGTTGCTTATATTTTATGACTCTCAAAGCTGTGATTCCCTTCCACTTACAGCATATGACTGATACACTGCAACAGTTAGAGTAAAAAAAATCTACTGAAGAAACAAGAAACAACGTCACCTACATCTTGGATGCCCTCGGGGTAAGCAGATAGACATAACATTTTCATTTTTGGGTGAACTATCTCTTCAGTGTCGAGTATATCTAATGTAGTTTAATATGAGTTATTTAAGAAACACAGTGCAGGTACCAATGACAGGCCTTATTCTCTACATTGAAAACACTATTAGTAACATCTGAAAGTCCTGGTGTAGTGGGACTGACTGAGGTCATTGCATATTTGCAAAAAAAGTCTTCATTTCCATTTTTAAAAACCTTGATTAAAGAAAAGAGCTAACAAAGAGAGTTGACCTCAGGGACTATACTAGTGGTCCAAGTAGAAGGAAATCTAAATGAAACTGACTGTGTCATTTGGAGAGGTTTGCTCTGATGCACAGATAGTGTCTGGGGGCTTTCTTGTGTGATGCAATGGTTGCTGATTGAATCTAGAGTGGAGAAAAGAGCCCACTTTTACCAACTGGGAAAACATCTATGGAACATTAAAATTGTAGATAGCCTTTCAATTAAGTCTAATATTTATCAAAGGGCTACCAGCAAGATGCAGCTTTAGGTTTCGGTTGACCCTGAATAACGTAAAAAGAAATTCAGCAACCTCTGTTATTCAAAGGCATGTATGAAATGTGAATACTGAAAATGTGTGAAATACTGTTTGCGGTAGAGGCTGACATTCTTGTGTTATTTAATGGTTTATTAAACAATAGTTTTATTCAAAATTATATTTAGAAAACAAAACCAACTGTATTTAATTCATTTTAAAGGGGGGGTGAATTGCTCGTTTTCACTCAATATCCTGTTAATCTTGAGTACCTATAGAGTAGTACTGCATCCTTCATAACTCCAAAAAGTCTTTAGTTTTATTATATTCATAAGAGAAAGATAGTCTAGATTTCCCCGGAAAAACACGACCGACTGGAGGCGCGACGTGTGGGCGGAGCTAAAGAATCACGAGCGCCAGTAGGCTTTTGCGTTGAGAGCGTTTGGAAGCTGTGACTTTACCTTGAGGAAAAAACCATCATCCAAAACAAACCATAGCTAACAGTCAGATTCAGCCGTTTATTTATGATACAGAATCAGATCCCGAGGCTGAAACTGAACGAGAGCAGCAGCAGCAACGACTCGCTCCGAGCGGGGCTCGAACCCCGGTCTCCGATGGGAGGCGGACGCACTAACAAGGAGGTAGAGATATTTTAAGCAGTTTTACTCACCACCTGCGGTTCCAACACAGGATCGTGACCCTTTTTCGTTGGAATTGCATCATCCTTAAGAAATAAACGATACGCAAAACCATCATCAAACTGGGCCTTGTTTGTAAAACAAGCATCTTCGAAATGCAGGGAACAAATACATACACTTGCACAACTCCGTTGATGCTCTGTAAAAATAAACTCCATCCACTGGTCCCTTAATGCTGTTTTTTCTTTGGTAATCTGTGCAGGGTTGTCTTGCCCTGGCAACAAAAAACACACTCCTTTTGTGACATTTCGCAACGCTCTCGCTTTGATCAGTGATTGTCTGTGCTCAGCCTCTCTCTGCTCTGCTATACGGGAGCACGCGCTCTTCCGGCAGACGCACCCCTTAGGACCCATATAAGGAAATTCCGCTCCATCTAACGTCACACAGAGCCATACTCGAAAAAACTTTCAGAAACTTGTGACAAACCGGAAGGAGTATTTTTGGAACAGAAATACTCCTTCAAACGTACAACTTAATTTTTGAAACTTTGTCCATGTTTAGCATGGGAATCCAACTCTTTAACAGTGTAAAAAATGCATGAATTAGCATTTCACCCCCCCTTTAATTTTCAATCAAAGTACATATAATTCAACGGCACTCCACAAACACTGATGATTTACTACTCTCTTTCCTATGTATCTCACTGCTAGCATGTGCTGCACAATTACATAAATCTGGTTGTGCAGTAATAGTTGGGATTTTTTTTGGGTATACATCCATGGTGTGGCGGTGGTGCAATCAATATTGTATTATCTTATTTGTGAAATATGAATTCAGATAATATTTCTGAAATGCTTAAAGACTGTAAAAGATGTACCTGTGTCTTCCAATCAACTGTATGTTGAGACACTCATATAAATAAATATATGACTAAATGGCATGCATAGGAATATGTATAATATTTGAATTTTTACATTAATCCAATATTGATTGGATTAAACAAATAGCCCCTCTATTTCTCTCTCTTTATCTCTCTCTCTCTCTCTCTCTCTCTCTCTCTCTCTCTATCTATCTTGCTCCCTTTTTTATCAGGGGTCAATTCATTAGCCTAAACAAATAAAATAAAATAGTTTTCAGTGCATAGCTTAATTATATTTGTTATGCTTACCACAGGCAAACATCTCCTTATTTGACGTATATAATCAAACTGGTGACCCAGAGAGAGCAGTTTATATTTATTTATTTATTTATTTATTTACATTTGATTATGTCTGCATAACAAATCTCTTCATCAACAAAATTAATTAATCTACCCATCGATTGACTTATTTCACTTTTATGCAAACATTTATATTTAAAAAATAAAAAATAAAATCTAAACATGAAGCTATTGTTTTGAGCAGTGTTGTCCCACAAAGTTGGAAAGGCCACCTAATTTGGAGTTATTTTTGGTGTTATTTTATCTATTATTATATATTTGCACCACCTGCTGGTGATGATGTAACAAAGTGCTACGAAGGTGACAGTGCGTAACTAAGGAAACCAACTAGGACACTCTAAACCAAAAGCATAAACTAGAAACAGACACAGAAAATGCAATGAAACTAAACGTAATCCTGAAAGCAACAAAAATTAATTAATGTATCAGATTTCTAAATCAATATTTTACAGAATATTGTTAACAGTCTACCTAATTAAAATTTTATAACAAATTAAAAAATAAACTTAAGGCCAGCCCTGAACACTGTATCTAAAAAAATAAGATAATAATAATAAGAGATACCATCTTTCCTCGTTTTTCTTTTTCAGTCTTTGACAGTGAAAATGGAAGCTTAAACAGGAAAAACCAACCCACAGTCACAAATCAGCACCGGAGGCTGTCAGGACTACCCCACATCTTGAGCAACAATGGAGTCACATTGTGTTAACATGAACTGAATTAGCATATTCCTAGTGTCATATTCGGAGATCAGCATGCAGGAAACCAGAGGCGCTGTGACAGTTCTGTTATGACATCCATATTAAAACTGTGATGTATTGCAAGAACTCTGTGCTTTTAGCTCTCACTGATATAAACAGGATGGTGTGTGTTTCTTTCCCCCGATGTTGCAAATCATACCAGAACATCCTATTACTTTTGATGGACTCTGCAAAATTGCAGTGTTTTATATGCTGCTTGTATGATTTAGATGGAAGTAGAATGTGAATTAGCTTTAGTTGTACTATTTTGCAATCATTAGAATATGTATGAAGTATCCCCAGACATGGTTTCATGTCCAGTTTTCAATTGTTATAAACTACTGAATCTGATAGTAAAATCAAAAAAAGTATAAATTCTAATTGCTGCCAGACTGACACTTGCTCCAAATCTGTAGCCATGTTTTCAATAGTCAGCTTTCGCATTGCCACAGATGGGCAGTATCACAGTACAAACCCTAAGAAACAGCTACAACAGTGCTTCTCAAATATGTCCTGGAGACGTACCACTGCACATTTTTGGATGTGTCATCCTGTCTACTGAGATGTCATTATCTGAGGCAGCATAAATGTACAGTATTCTTTGCCGCCAATGACATCTAATTATTTTGCGCATTCGATTCCATGACAGTTTAGCTAAAAAAAATAAAGTGCCGTCTGAGTCCGTCAGTTTGTGTAAACATTTTTTAAATGACTGTTTTAAAATTTAGATTTTATTTCTAGTGAGTCAGTATTATAGTCATAGTTTTACATTATTATTTTTATAATTAAAATTTCAATTGAAGTTTTCACCAAAGCTCTCTCTTTTCTGTTGTAGGTACTTTTAATTTTGTTCTGCCTCAGAAGCCTGTACGAAATTAAGCTTTACAAATGCCATCTGTGAAGTCATTGCCTGGTAGTGCAGTGAGGCAACAATTCAGCTGCCTAAGCTCTCGGATGCAGCATAGCAAAAGTATAGCAACATGTCCAGCCATATGTACCAGAGTATCATGACAAGTTTTTTTTTTTTTTTTTTTTTTTTTTTTTTTTATAAAATGAGAAAATATAATAATGTTGTTGTGTGGATTTTTGTATGAAAGATTCTAAAGGTCAAATGTTAGCATTATCTGTGAGTGATTGCTTGAAAACTTCCATCACCCATTCAAAATTCCTCCTCTGACATTAACTATCTGAGATGCTCTTCTGTTTTCTTTGCTTTTTTGCCAGTAAGTGTTTTGTTGGCTGTCAGAATGCACTCAGCCTCCTGAGTTAAATGGCCCGTCCTCCCCAGAGAGGAGGAGTGTGGATGCTGGCTTTATTGTTGTTGATAAGTGCCTTCAAAGTCCCATGTCTGGGGCCTAAATGTCACAGGCATTCAGTTTGTCCATCACAAGAGTAGTGGACAGAATCAAGACTTGTGTTTATACCCTACTGCCACTCATAAACTGCTTTCTAATATTTTAATATCTTTCTATATCTGTTTTTGTTACTTTAAAATGTTCTGTTTGTTTGCTCAGTCTACCTGCTCCATCATCTTAGATGCTCATACTCAAGCTGCTATAAAACACATGGCATATGCTTCCAATTAATCAGACAAACAAACACAATTTAACATTAGTTTATAGTAGTACAATTTGAGCTATCTTGCAATCAAAAAAAAAAAGTATTTTAAGGAAGCAAGTCTGATTAATAGATTCCATATTTATGCAATTAACATTTTAGATGCATTGTCCGGCAGTTCAGTTTTATTATAAATGCTCACCCCACTCTCTCCTACTTATCAGTTCAATGTTATTGTCCCTGATATATATATAAAAAATAAAAAAATAAAAAAAAACACTCTTGTACATGTTAAATTATTTGTTACTCAACACAACCGACTTTTATGAAGCAGAAATTGTTTGAAAGAAGACAATTTTTGGGCTAGACAGACACTAAATTCAGTAAACCGTTACAATTGTATAGCTACAATTTTATTAATAGTAGGCTAGTAGTAGTAGCAGTAGTAGTTGTTATTGTCCTTTTTGTCCCTCAGTCAGGAGACTTATGGCTCGTATCCACTCAGTGGTACGGTTCGGTACAGTAAAGTATGGTACGCAATTATTTCCATTTCCACTTTCAGAAGTTGTGAATGGTATCAAAATAGTGAAACCGTACCGTACCAATTTAATGGTACCCTTCCGCTGGGGTACTTAGCACAGCAAAGGGTACCAAAAGGGTGGAACTAAACTCACTGCAGAATGGTCACTTTCTGATTTTGGAGCTCCAGCATACTCCACGCCTACCAAAATAAGGTTGGCAGTGGAAACGCAAGCCTGATCAGGGTTACACGTACCGAATCATACTGTACTGAACTGTACTGTATGAGCCATTAGAAGTTATATTCCCAAACCCTGCCCTTTCCTATTTTCCTTTTTTATACTCTCTGTAACATTGATTTTTTTTCATGCTACCTTGTTATTGATTTTTCAATAGCATATTTTTTGGGCCTGATATGGCACTTTTCCAAGTGCCTCCTGCCAAGGTATGGGGGAATTTAATGCTCTTGTCTTGTGGCTTTTAAGTGATTTAAGATGTTTTTAATAATGCTGGCCAATAAGCCTTGATGATCACAGCTGACGTCAGGAAAGGTTCACCCATTACCCCTCTTACAATAAATAATGAGAAAGCCGAATTGCATTATATTAATGAATCCTAAAATCAACAGCAACCTGCTTCTTCTGGAATTTAAGTCTTAATTTATGGTGCTGTTCAGTAAGTAAATGCATACAGGTGCAGCTCAATAAATTAGAATGTCGTGGAAAAGTTATTTCAATAATAAAACTAAAATTTTGAAACTTGTGTATTGAATAAATTCAATGAAGTAGTTTAAGTATTTGGTTCTTTTAATTGTGATGATTATGGCACACATTTACCAAAAACCCACAAATTCACAACAAATTTGAATATAGTGAAATGCCAAACAGCTAATCAACTCAAAACACCTGCAAAGGTTTCCTGAGCCTTCAAAATAGTATCTCAGTTTGGTTCACTAGGCTACACAATCTTGGGGAAAACTGGCGATCTGACAGTTGTCCAGAAGACAATAAAATAACCAGACTTAAACTACTTCAGTCTGTGTGCATTCAATTTATTACACGAGTTTCACAATTTGAGTTGAATTACCAAAATAAATAAACTTTTCCATGACATTATAATTTATTAAGATGCACATCTATATACAGTCATTCTAAAACATCCTGTAAAAAGCTTCTAATTAGAGGCAGGGTTTAGTTGAGGTACTCATCAAAGTTTTCATTAAGGCTTAACATGAGCTGACTGTTAAAGCTGTTTTCTAAGAGATACAAGTTCACCACCTCATACAATAAAAATGATACATAGTATATTAATTTACACTTGAGAACAGAGACATGGTGAATACATCATATGGATACACCAAAGGACTGATAACACAGTATGGTTCAGGGACTGTTATTAAGCATTAGTTCACTCAAAAATGAAAAGTATGCCTCCATTCTATGACATTTTGGATATCTCCCTCACCTAAGACACCTTATCAACTAGTCAGTCCCTTAGCAGACACTGCTATACTTGTAATTTGTGTTTGCAATAAGGAAGACATAGAACGTGATATATATATATACAAACCCAATTCCAAAAAAATTGGGACACTGTACAAATTGTGAATTAAAACAATGTAATGATGTGGAAGTTTCAAATTTAAATATTTTATTCAGAATACAACATAGATGATAGATGTTAGAACAGATGTTTAAACTGAGAAAATGTCTCATTTTAAGGGGAAAATAAGTTGATTTTAAATTTCATGGCATCAACACATCTCAAAAAAGTTGGGACAAGGCTATGTTTACCACTGTGTGGCATCCCCTCTTCTTTTTATAACAGTCTGCAAACGTTTGGGGTCTGAGGAGACAAGTTGCTCAAGTTTAGGAATAGGAATGTTGTCCCATTCTTGTCTAATACAGGCTTCTAGTTGCTCAACTGGTCTTCTTTGTTGCATCTTCATCTTTATGATACACCAAATGTTTTCTATGGGTGAAAGATCTGGACTGCAGGCTGGCCATTTCAGTACCTGGATCCTTCTTCTATGCAACCATGATGATGTAATCGATGCAGTATGTGGTCTGGCATTGTCATGTTGGAAAATGCAAGGTCTTCCCTGAAAGAGACAAAGTCTGGATTGGAACATATGTTGTTCTAGAACTTGGATATACCTTTCAGCATTGATGATGCCTTTCCAGATGTTTAAGCTGCCCATGCCACACACACTCATGCAACCCCATACCATCAGAGATGCAGGCTTCTGAACTAAGCGCTGATAACAACTTGGGTTGTCCATGTCCTCTTTAGTCCAGATGACATGGCATCCCAGTTTTCCAAAAAGAACTTCAAATTTTGATTCATATACTGAAGTGGACAGTTTTCCACTTTGCCACAGTCCATTTTAAATGAGCCTCGGCCCAGAGAAAATGCCTGAACTTCTGGATCATGTTTAGCTATGGCTTCTTTTTTGACCTATAGAGATTTAGCCGGCAACGGCGAATGGCACGATGGATTGTGTTCACCGACAGTGTTTTCTGGAAATATTCCTGAGCCCATGTTGTGATTTCCATTACAGTAGCATTCCTGTATGTGATGTAGTGCTGTCTAAAGTCCTGAAGATCACGGGCATCCAGTATGGTTTTCCGGCCTTGACCCTTACGCACAGAGATTGTTCCAGATTCTTTAAATCTTTGGATTATATTATGCACTGTAGATGATGATAACTTCAAACTCTTTGCATTTTTTTCTCTGAGAAACTCCTTTCTGATATTGCTCCACTATTTTTTGCCACAGCATTAGGGGAATTGGTGATCCTCTGCCCATCTTGACTTCTGAGAGACACTGCCACTCTGAGAGGCTCTTTTTATACCCAATCATGTTGCCAATTGACCTAATATATTACAAATTGTTCCTCCAGCTGTTCCTTGCATGCACATTTAACTTTTCCGGCCTCTTACTGCTTCCTGTCCCAACTTTTTTTGGAATGTGTAGCTCTCATGAAATCCAAAATGAGCAAATATTTGAATGACATATCAAAATGTCTAATTTTCAACATTTGAGTTGTTATCTATATTCTATTGTGAATAAAATATAAGTTTATGCGATTTTTTAATTATTCCATTCCTTTCACCATTGAGTGAAGAATGTGTTTTAAGCATGTGGGTTATCTTGGCTTCTCAAAGTTAAAGTTCACCTCACTTAAAGAGGCTGTGAATCTTCTCAGGTATTACCTAAATGCAGGTTCTTGTGGGATATTTGTGTGGAGTCAATTTGGGCCTCTCTACATACTTTAATCATATTTTATCATCTGGATATTTTCTTGAATTCCCAGTTTATCAGTTTGAACAAATGTTTTCACATTGATAATCCTGCAGTATGGTGCAGTGGTATAGTGGTCCTATAGCATCAGCTATTGACGAAGGTTCGTGTAAACCTAGGAGAGGGGTATTTATTGTACGCAAATAAAGCCCTGGTTCCCTGGACACATAACTCATGCATAACTTAAACTACTTTGTAAGTGTTACAGCTGCATCTTTCTTTGAAAAGTGATGACATGGCATGTCCTTTCACCCATTTCAACTAAAGTAAAATCTCAACACTGCAGACACTGCGCAGAACTATTCCCAATGTATCATGAGAAGGCAAGGTCTAGAGAGAAATAAATAAATAAATGGTTTGCTGAAATAGAAGAGCTGGGTCACATCACCAAAAATCAGTAGCTACCTCCAGTAATGCTCCTTATGTCATGATTCTGCCCTCATGTCCTTGATTTTTCCCTAGTCTTGAGGCAGGATCATGACAGACCCGTGTTTTGTGTACAAGCACATGGCCTTGTCTTTGGGCCATGTGCTTGTGTTGTCTCGTTCCCTTGCCCTGCCCCCCTTGTTATCCTAGTCTTGTCGTGATTGTCCTATCTGTGCCACCTGTCGTGTCTTAATTAGTTCCCCTATTTAGATCTCCTAGTGTGCTCTGTCTTTCGTCGGTTCATTGTTCCACATTTGTGATTGTTCCTACATGTGATTGTTTACCAGATCGTGAGTGTCTCTATATGTTCCTGAATCCTTGAAGTCTTTGTATAACCATGAGTGTTTGTTTGTAGTTAGTGTTTAAGAGTTTGTTTATCATGTCGATCCTGTCCTGCTAAGTTGTTTAGTTTCTGCCCTAGCCGTTGTTTTCCCCCTCGTGGGTTTTGTTTTTCCCCTTTTTGTTAATAAACCCTCTGTGTAACCGGATTTCTGTCTCCACTTGAGTTCCTCCTTGCCAAACCCTGACACCTTAGGCTGAATGAAAGTGAATCCCTCCAGTAAAGTTCCAGTTTCTAAAAGAAAGCTATCTCAAAAGAGTGGAGGCAAAGAGAGGACTGATGATTCATGATCTAACGGATTCATGCCCATGACCCTGTATAGGAGTAATTGGTCTCATTCATGAAACATGAGAATAATTAATTCATCCTTGTAAACCATTCTGCCAATAATAATCCATTGTGGAAATGCAAAAAAGAATGATTTTTAAAACGTTTGATTCAGATGTTTTGCTTGTGTTGTGTGATTGAAGTTTTTAAGTAATTTGAATGAATTATTAAATATTTAAATATGTATATATGTATTTAAAATATAGTATACACAAGTCAGGATTTGAAGTGAATCAAAACTTTTTTTCAAAGTTGTCCTAAAACCAAAATGTGTTCTTGTCTTAGGACAACTGGTCCCACTTTATATTAGGTGGCCTTAACTACTATGTACTTACATAAAAAAAATAAGTACAATGTACTTATTGTGTACATATTGTATTGTAAAACACTTTTGCTGCTATTGAGGTGGGATAGGGGTAAGGTTAGGGAGAGGGTTGGAGGTATGGGTAAGTTTAAGGGTGGGTTAAGGTGTAAAGTATGGGTCAACAGTGTAATTATAAATGTAATTACAGAAATTAAATACAGATGTAATTACATGTAGTTTTTTTAATATATATATATATATATATATATAAGTACAATGTAAAAACATGTATGTCCACAATAAGTACATTGTACTAAATTATTAATTAAAATGTAAGTACATAGTAGTTAAGGCCACTTAATATAAAGTGGGTCCGGACAACTTAAAGACAAAAAAAAAAAAAAAAAAAAAATATTATTTGTATTATTTTTTATTTTATTTTTTTAACAGTCACTTGTTGTCACCTAGCACTTTTGCCAATTTAGCGACTTTGTTGCGAGATTTAGCAACTTTTCAAACTGGCTTTAGCTGCTTTTCATGGAAAGAAGTTGGCAACACATTGGCAATGGAAATGATGTAATCGACACAAATGTTATTTGAAGCACCAGTTACTTTACTCTGCAGCAGTGCAGCGATCGTTCATGTACTGAGTAGCGGACTGCAAACGCATTCTGTGTGAAAGCACAATGAGTATGAGTCAGTGCTGCTTTAGCACCAGATACGAAACGCACATGGACTGCATACGCACTGCAGACGGAGTGTGTGTGAAACGGGCGTCACACTCCGTCTGCAGTGCATTGCGTATTTTTTTTTATGCACCCATGTTAACGGATTCCAGCGTACATACTGCACGCGGTTGTGGTCCATCAGTGTGTTCCAGGAGCGGTGCGTCTGCAGCAGTGCAGCGATCGTTTATGTACCGAGTCTATTTTTGCTGTGCTGCATGCGCTGAATTAAAGTGACAGCGCATTGTTCACGGTAAAAATGAACATGGATTGACACGGAAATGCAGTCATTTCACAATAAATGTATACTAATTAAAGCCTACTGTGTTTCACATGCAACACATGGGTTTTGGCTAGATTTAAAAAAGAAAAAAGAGCAACTTTAGAGAAACAAGGCAACATTATATATGCACTTTTATAAAGGCAGAAAAACAAAGTTATTTAAGGCCAGTTGGATTGAGTGTAATAAAGATTTAAATGCGAAAGGCATGAGAGTCGACTGTTCTGTCAGTGGTGAGTTTTAATTTTAAATGTTTGTGATAGCCTAACAAGAAAAGTAGGCTAATGTTTAAATGTGTTGTAGCTTGTTTCAGCAACTTAGTATAAAAAACTAGCAGTCAAATGCATGAGTAATGTTGTTTATATTTGAATTTAAATAACCTATGTCTATGAAAGATTGTTACTGTACTGTGATGAAAGAGTATCACAATGCTGAAAAAGCTTTTTTTTTATTTTTTTACATGATTTGATATCAAATAAATTAACAAATGTTGTGTTTTGAGGCTTAAACAGCCGCGGATCAGTAGCGGACTGCAAACGTGTCCTGTGTGAAAGCACAATGAGTCCATACTGCTTCCGCACCACATACGTAACGCACACGGACTGCATATGCACTGCAGACAGATTATGTGTGAAACACTTGTCGTGTTTAAAACATACAAAAACACACTTAATGTTATGGTATGATAAAAAAATAAAAAAATAAAAAAAAACTAGACAGTTTAATAGTTTAATAGACCGGCAAATTGTTGTCATCTAGAAATGAGATTGCGTGGTTGTTTGAATTGAGGTCGTATTTTTTTTTTAACTATTAATATTGCAGCTCTATTGTCATAATTCTTCTATGGATTTGGGCATCTCAATTGCTTCTGTCTCTTCATGACTGACAAAGTGATGGTGATATCAGAGCACTGTGTGGACCATGCCATCTGTTGTTTTTGAATCCTTGTTTGGGCAAAAATCTCTGGGTTATTCCGAAATTAAAGAAAAAATCCTGCTGGCGCAGTCTTAAAACATTTGTTTGTTACTTTATTTGTTTATTAACTTTTTGAAACAAATCTCTAATAAATCAATGTACCTAAGGTTTTTTGCACTGCACACATATGCTATATATTTTTTTATTATTTTCCCACTAAATATCTGTACTTTTCATATACCATTTTTTTTAGGAGCCAAGGTACTTCATGTGATATCTCAGGATACTTAAAAGTATTTCCATTTTAAACTGGAAATGTAATATTATCTCCATTTTTAGTACCTCCACACTTCCCATTATCTGCAATCATTCTGGAATCCCTTTGTGGTTGTGTCCGCTGACAACCCCTAAAAGAGGATTTCTAATCTTTTTTTTTTTTTTCATCCAGCATGAGTGAACATAATAATAAGACTCTCTTTCTCTGCTGTGCAGAGATGAATCATGTGTTCCCTAAATTAAATCAAATGGATTTTTAAATGACTTAGGCTGGGGCTGTAGATGCTCTCAAAAGAGGATAGCAGTTCAGAGTGCATTGCAGTGTTCAGTTTTGGTGAAGGCAAGACTGCTATCCATTTCTGCTTGGTGTCCTGGCAACAAAAAATAAAAAGGGAACGAGAATAAAAATCAAAAATAATAATAATTGTGAAACTGGTTTCTCTGAATAATAGTGCAGACATATTTGTAAGTATAGCTGGCTTATGCGAGGCCTGTAAACTGGGTCTGTATAAAAGGTGTTTATTGTGTTTAAACTGGTTTTGAGGATGACACAATTGGAATTGCTCAAGGATCTGGTAAGAATGCATCTGTGTGGCATATGAGAATGTGTGGAGTATGTTTGACGAGAGTGACAAAAGCCTGTAAATGAAAGATCGTACAGAAAGCATTTTATGCAAATGACTAACCTCGTGTGCACACTTATTTAGATGCATGCAATGTGCAAAGTAGTTCAGTAGCAGTGCCAAATAGGTTATTTAGTATATTCCCATGTAAACAGTCTATGAATAATAGAAACTGCAGTAACATTGATTTTATGTGTACAGGAGTTCAAATGAACAGAAATACTATGCTGCACTACTATAATGATAAGATTTAAATAAAGTACAAGCTAATGCAAGACAGCTAGTAGGGCAGAATAGCTAATGATGGTTCATTTCCAAAAAGTCACTTCAACTTTATTAAATAATAGAAATTATTTTTAATAGACCTTGAATATTACGTTGATAACAATCAACATAAAAGAGGTACAGCTTCATGCTAATGGTTGATTTTATGTAATAGGCTGTCTCAGTGATTACAGCTGCCTAGAAACTTAAGGAGCTGCTAAGGACCTTTCAGAGCTGTCAAGAACACTGTGTGGTCTCCAGAGAATGTACAATCCACACAATTTTATGGAAGAATGATGAATTAGAGCTTTGTTTGTCTTTTCTTCCTTTTCTATTTGAGCAAGTGATTAGCATGGTTATGTCTAGTGCCTGTTGTGTGATCCTTGCCCACTGACAGATGGCGTTTCATAACGTGCAAAACCTTGGTGCTCAGTTTTTAATGCAGCATACAGAGGCAGACGAGCATTGGGCCTTTGAAGGAGGCAGTTATTATTTTAACTGGAAAAAAAAGTCAAAAGTTTGAGGTCATTAATTTAACTTTTATTCAGAAACGATTCATTTAATTGATCAAAAGTCACAGTAAATACATAAATTTATGTTGTATAAAGATTTCTATTTAAAATAATTGCTGTTGTTTTATGAAATTTATTTTTGCAATCACAGGAATAAAATGGATTGCAAAATATATTAAAATAGTCAACAGTTACAGTTAACAATACATTATAGCAATGTTTCATAATACTTTTGTTTTGACTGTTTGTGATCAAAGTCAAATGTCAAAGTCACCTTTATTTATATAGCGCTTTAAACAAAATTCATTGCGTCAAAGCAACTGAACAACATTCATTAGGAAAACAGTGTGTCAATAATGCAAAATGATAGTTAAAGGCAGTTCATCATTGAATTCAGTGATGTCATCTCTGTTCAGTTAAATAGTGTCTGTGCATTTATTTGCAATCAAGTCAACGATATCTCTGAAGTGACCCCAACTAAGCAAGTGCAGCCTTGGTGATCATGAAAGACTAATTTCAAAAACATCACACACACACACACACGTGCATATATATATTATATATGTTTTTTTTTTCTCTTTGTCCTTCTGGCTCTGTGTTGCATAATTAATTATCAGATCTTCTCTTTTACAAAGCAGCATATAAACCTTGTGAAGAGACTAATTAAAAATGCATTGAATTGTGATTTTGTACCTCATTAAGTTGACAATGTGCATAATGTAATGTGCCGTACCATCCCATGGATTTACCTGCAGCTGTTCTGCACTAGTGTGTCTATTTAAATGTGTATATAATGAAGCCAGTAAATATAATTCCATTTTGTATTATTATTATTATTATTTTTTTACATCATCTCTGAGTAGTTGACAACAAAAGTGTGCATCTTATCTGTTACATCTATGCCATCAACTCATTTAGTCATATAAGCCTTCTATATGTAATGTTTGCAGAGAGAAATTAGTTTTCAGTGAGTCATCTTTATGCTTACCTTAGCTTTTGGCTTTGTCATTATACACTATTAATATTATAGATCAATGGTTCAACTCTCATCTTGTAACAATCTGTCAGAAGATATTTGAATATCATTGGCTTTTATTGTTGTCAAAGCCTCAAGGTTCCAAGTTTCAAATTGTGAAAAAGATTCAGTGTGTTTCTCACACAAATCTGTTGTTTGGCTTCAGGAGATATGGAATATTTTACACAAGCTTATGTGGATTCTATGAAACTTTTATGGTGAAACTAGCGCCTGGTAACTGTCTGCCTTTGTTGCATGGAAAATAATAACTTGCCTATTTACATATTCTGGTAATCATCATATGTTGTGATCAAAGAAGAAGAAATTAAATCATGTGGGTTTGGAATTATAGTAAAGTGTGTAAATGATGACAGATGACCAAACTCTTTCACCTCATTAGCACAGAAGAGGAGCATGTCAGTTTCACAAAGTAAAGGATGTGAATTTGATCACATTGCTAGATAGAGATGTACGATTGTTAGCCTCACAGTGAGATGCCAAACAGAATTTTTTGAAGGAAAAAATGGATTATCTTTTTTCAATGAACCATATATATATATATATATATATATATATATATATATATATATATATATATATATATATATATATATATATATATATATATATATATATATATATATATGGTTCATTGGCTTTCTCCACAAAATGATTTCTGTAAGATGCTACTATAATGCACATAATTGTCACTTAGAAAAGCATTTTACACACAAGCTATCTTCAGATATGCAGTTGATTGTTGACACTCAATCAAGCAATCTGAACCAGCTATTGTTGAAGCAGGGTTGGAACTGAAGTCAGCAGGATGGTAGATCACCAGGTGTGTGATTTGAATGTACTGAATTTTAGTTTGCTTATTGTGTCCAAGCATGATATTTTTATTTATTTATTTATTTATTTATTATACATTTTATTATTATTATTTTTACTATTATTATTATTATTATTATTATTATTATTATTATTATTATTATTATTATTATTATTATTATTATTATTTTTATCTATAGTACATCCCTTCTAGAAAACACGGAACACGGAACTGTATTGCAGTTACAAACACTGACTTGCAAACACTTGTCTCAGTGTTGTAAAGTATAGGTGCCTCAAATACTCTAAAGTTATAAACCCAATTTTTTTTTGCAATAAATCAACCAGACAATGGATCACATGAATAACAATGACACCAGTTCTGTGACATGGAACATATTGAGAACCAAGGGTCACACTTTATTTTAAGGTTCAATTCTCACAATTAACAAATCCATTAACTATGACTTTTGCCTCAGTAAACTCCATATTTGCTGCTTAATAATAGTAAGGTAGTTTATAAGTTTAGGTATTGGGTAGGATTAGGTATTTTACATATTCATGTAGAATATGATCATGCAGAATATTTGCTGTAGAAGCTGTATGTTAATAATAGGCATGCTGATATGCAGCTATGAATTGGTCCCAATGCTAAAATGTTACAGAACCAAAGAAAACCTAATCCTTTTTCACAGAGGAATCATCTAGTGATCATCTAGCAAATCTAAAGTAGGATTGTGTTCTGCTTTTGAATTGACAATAACTGGTCTATAAGACAGCTGGAACAATACTGCATGTAAGGCTCAAAGTGTGAAAAAAAAATGTCATGCTGCTGCATTATAAAGAATTATATCCTTTAACCCCCAGCAGTAAACCTGATTCCCTTGACAGTCTTTAGTGATGCCCTTCCCATGAACTCCTGATATGGCTCGAGTGGGACAGAGCTGTACACACATACACTGCTGGCCTGTATGCCGCGAGCCATTGATGAAATATTTATTCAGCTTTTATGAGACTCCGATGCAATCACTCCATCAGCAGGAAGAAAGGGAAGCTTCATTTATCACATCCTGTCAAGATAAATGGAGGGATGTGTTGAGAGAAAAGCCCTGTCCCAAATGGCACCCTAAACCCTCATGCTCTTCCTCTGAGTCTGCACTTTCGTGACGTAATGCCGCTTTGAATATCGGGTAGAAGTCTGCTGTGGAGCTTGTCCCAGTGCGGGCTCGGCAGAAGTGTGGATCATGGGCGCATAATCATTGCAAGCTTCCTTTTTAACATTAAAATGACACCCAATGGTCTAGTGGACTTAACAGCCATGTGTACGCGGCAGCCATTATAAGTCTGCAAGAACGGAAGTGCACATGAAGTGTTCCATTTTGGACAGGGCAAAATAGATAAACGCTAAAAAAAAATAATAATACACAAATTATATTATTTATTTCTTTTTGCAAAAAAAAGCAAGATAAATTTGCTTAAAGAGCAAAACTGATCAAGTTTAAAAATCAAGACTTTTCAGAGAATGATTTTTGTTTAAAAATGCTCAAGATTAAGATGTCGTAGGGATCTAAAATATGGTCATGCAGAATAAGACATTAATATGTGCATTGCAAGTACTACTAAACAGTCAATATTCTAGTAATATACAGTACATTACATTCTAGGTGATATGTGATATATAATATGGATTTTGCTATATGTATTTACTTTTCTGTGTTTTATCACACAGGGTGATGAGGTCTTGACCGTCATAAAGATGAAGGCCCAATGGCCAGCCTGGCAGCCCCTTAATGTGTAAGTAACTGTCATGTAGTGTGTGTGTGCACTGTGCAGGTTTTATATCCTTTTCTCTGTCGAATAACATCTCATCAAAAATAAGCTCTCTCTCTCTCTCTCTCTCTCTCTTTTTTTTATAGAGAGTACTTAAGCTCTTTACAAAGTTAAATACTGCCACTTTCTCCCCAGACAGCAACAACTGTGTTTAGAGTGCTCTGCTTTCTTTTTATTTAACATTTAAGTGATCGAAATTGACCAATGATTCGATAATCACTCAAGCACGAAGAATTTCAAATTTATAATGCTGTATTCACCTCATTGCATTTGAATTGACTCAGAGTGTTTATGAAATGCTCAGTATAAGGCAAGAAGAGCTTAAAGTGCTTCAGACCAAAGCTACAAATGTCTTTCTTCACACTACGTAATAAAACACATTTTATCATTTGACTTTATAACAGCAATTCATGTCCAAAAAGCCTAAATTGGATACATGTTTTTTCATTATTTCTCTCTCTCTCCTTTTGTTGTCCTCTCATTTTCTCTGCTGGTCTGTTGCTCAGTAGCTATATATTTAGAATAGCTGCTAATGTATACTCTGCTGCAGGAACTTTCCAGAAACCTTGAAAGGCTTGAATTGAGTTGATTAGCAGTGCGCTGACAGGCAGACAATAAAATAATAGGTTGTCAGTGAAAGCAAAGTCTCTAATTAGCTGCATGATTTGTTAAAGCATGTATTTGTGTGTGTCTGTGTGTTCTGTCTCTTTTAAAGGGTGGAGTTGGATGATTTCATTTTCCTTAAGGAAAATGCTTTATAACAGACTTTGCTTTCTTGTTAAGTAATAATGACACAAATTTCCATTTAAAAATTATATATGTCAGACATGCAGTGCTATTTTAAGAGCAATGTTTGTTATTTCAAATCCATTTACTGAACACATCAAGCGGTCGTATTAATTATGTGATCCATGGAAAAGAATGAAGTTTTATGTCTATGAATTAAAAAAATGCAGGTAATAATACAAATATATATATGTTTTTTTTTTTTGAGAAAGTTCTGAATAAAATGTTTAATAAGGCCCTGATAAATAAATTTTGGGGACAAATTTGTACCCAAAAGTTAGCTAAACCTGACAAAATCTCCAAAAACCTCCCTTTGTAAATCTGGTTTTGTGTGTGTGTGTACTGGTATATATGGTTTATGAGGACACAGATGTGTATAACGACATGGGTACTACAATGTAAATATGGTTTTTGAGAACACTTCCTGTGTCGTTTTATGAAATAAAAAAAAAAAAATCTATAAATGTTTAATGTAAGTGTATATAAGCTTGCCTCCTGGCCTCTAAATTTTATAATTCCAAAATTAGGAATTTTCCTCCATAGGAGCAGGTTAATGATATAGAAATAAGCAATGTGTTGAATTTAAGTCTTTTGTCATCTACTCATTTTCCACAATACATTTAAATTAATTTATCAACATATGACATCATATGATTACAAGTTTTAATTGCTTGAAATATACATTCACAGATGCATGAATATGTTCATTACATCTGCGACAGTTAAATGAGAGTTTGTGACTAGCTCATCCCCAGAATACACAATAAAATCTCACTAAACCCTACACACTTAGTGAGCATATACAACAAATGTCTGACACAATCCTGCCGACTATGAACACCTAACTGGTGGTCCACCCCACTGTGTGAACTTGTTATTTATCTCTCTTTTAACAGAACATCTCAGAGGTGTTAACTTTATCTCTGGCAGCCATATTGTGCCAATACAAAGGAAAGATATATGTCTGAAATTGAGAGAAATGGGATCTGCAGACAGAAATGTAACAAACATGATCATTGTAGTCTAATTCATGTGTCAATGAGATACAGATGTTATTTTTTGGATAGAATAGTGATTTTAAAACATTTTGGATTATTAAAATAGAGAATTTGTGTAAATATGGTTTTCTATCATTATTGTATTTTGTTTTGGACTCTGTTTAGATTGGATAATGGATAAAAAAAAGACCACAGTCTCCCTTTGTTTTGATTTTTTTTTCTTTTTGACACCAACAATATGTATTGTACTAAAATTACCAAACCAAACAATCTATCTAACATCCAAATCACCCTCAGGTTAATATTTGTCTGAAAGGACGTCTGGGCACGTTTACAGTGCGCCATTGATGCGCAGCATCTCTTTCCCGATTTTTCAGGGAACAGGGTTATAGTCAAGTAACCCGAGACGTTCCCTTATCAAAAGCTACTCTCGATGCAGCGCTCAATAGTGCTAATGGGAATTAGAATACCAACGCCGCTGCACTGTAAGTGTCTGGACCCCCAGGGTTGTGTATTGTGTGCGCACAAACATCAAAGAGATCTCAGACATGACTCTGGGATGTGGACTCAAGGACATGCGAGCCTGGAGTTGCATGGACATCCAAGCTATAGAATCTGACTTGACATACTCTTCTTTTGGGCTTCTCGCCTCAGAGAAACCGAACTTGATTGGGACTGGGTGGCCGACAGTCCCGACGCTTGAGCACGGCGGGGGAGGAACCTCACAAACGCTTCCTCATAGAGTTTCGCCTCCCGAAACCTAGAGGCGAAAGTGTTGACGGCATCGGCAAAAAGGCCGGAAGGCGAGACAGGGGCATCGAGAAGGAAAGCTTGATCTCTCTCCTTAATGCCCGTGAGGTTCAGCCACAGATGTCTCTACTTGGAGACCATAGCAGCCATCTGCTTAGTTGCGCGCAGAGACAGATCTGTGGCTCGGCCAAGTTCTAAAAATGCCTCTTCATCGATGGACCCGCCTGTTCTCAATTCTTTTACCAGGTCAGCCTGGTACGCCTGCAGAACCGCCATGGTGTGCAGGGCAGCACCAGCCTGACCCGCGGCCTGAAAAGCTTCCCCCACCAGCGAAGATGTCATTCTGCACGGCTTGGTGGGGAGCATAGGCTTTTTAAGGAACGATGAAGTCCCAGGGGAGAGATAGCCCGCACACGACCGGCTTACTCCACGACCGTACTAGCTCATCGTGGAGATCACCGAAAAAGGGGAGAGACCGTCGCTGAGGCCCCTCCCCTTGGCCACCTGACAGAAATCTGGTCTCTTGCTTCTGTGGCCAGTCTAGCTTTAAACGATCGACTGCACGAGTTACCACCTCAAATAGCTCCTCATATGCTTTATCATCGCGGGAGGAGCGCTCTGAGGTGGCGCTTTCCATCTCAACAGAGGGAACAGATGAAGTCTCCTCGGGCCGTTCAGAAGAAGCGCCAGGGCGCACTTGAGAAACGGACGCGAGGGCTTCATGATCTGGCAAGAGCGCCAGAGAAAGGGGCGGAGTCATGCCACGTGCCTCGGCCAGATCGATCTTAATGAGGATCTTAATGAGGGAGAATCTGCCGGCTTGTAATTTTTGAAAAATGCAAGCCGCGCGCAAAGCACTTTAATAGATAACATGTCACAGTGCTCGCATACTCCCTCGAGCCCGAGGGCAGCGTGCTCTTCCCCCAAACACTCAAAACAGAATCTGTGAGGATCATCCTCTGAGATGAGCCTCTGACACGGAGGCAAGCATCTCTTATTTGATTCTGTCATTCTCTCTTTTTTTCTCTTTTAATATTTTACTGCATCCTGCATCGCAGTGTTTTATTTAGATTTTCCCCCTTTTTTCTTTCTATTTATTTTCTTATTTACTCAACTCTAACACACACGTAAACACACAATGTGGTCCTTGAAGACAAAGAAACCTGAGGGTGTTTCCGTGTCATGTCTATTTATAACCTTCAGGTGCGTGTAATATGTGATGTCACCTACCGAGGTTATTTTAGCCAATTCTTGGCGTGTTTGACACACTTGCTTCACAACCGGTCGAACAAAGAATGTTCTCATTAGCGCTATCGAGCGCAGCATCGAGAGTAGCTTTTGATAAGGGAACAGCTTATTCAAGTTAAGGACAGGGAAGTTCAAGTACCAGTAGATGTTCTTAGGCCTTGTCTATCCCTGATCCAGCACACATTGTTCAGTTCATCATATAAATTACATTATATTCTCCTTGGAACTAACAATGCCATAATGCCTAATGCCAACCCCTTAAGCCCTTTTTGCCTTTCTAGTCTCTGGTTTCATCCAGAACCCGTCTTTCCCTTCTGCTGGTCTATCCAGCATGAAAGCCTTCACAACAAGGATCTGAATTCACCAGCTTGATTATAGCTTTCTGGTCTGGCAAAACCACATCTCTGGGTTTGTTAACCCAGACAAAGTCCTCTGATCCCCTGGCTCCACCTTGATCCTCCGATCCCTTGGCTCCACCCTTTTCCATGCCCCTGGTTCCATTTTGGTCCCCAGTCTCACTGACTCCACCTCAGACTTCAGATCCTCAAGTTCCGCTTTGGTCTTTACTCTTGTTCCTCTTTCTTCTGGTTCTGCTGTGGTCCATTAGTCCACTGGCTGCTCCCAGTCTACTGTTCCTCTGGATTCTCCTTGGTCTTCACTGCCCTGGAATGGATGTTTGTTCCCCTTTCTTGGCCCTGACCCTCCCCTCCCATCTATACATATATGCACTCCATGAGTGATACATAATAATTGGGGAACAAATTATTTAAAAAAGGAATTACAGTATTCTGTACATGTTAATGGAATACAAAATAAAAAAATAAAATGCAAACTCTGTAATATTATATAGTTTTTGTGTGGACATAATAAATAACTAAGTTCCTGTTTCACTGATTGCTAGAACAATTACTGCTCTGCAATTGGGCTAGTGCTGTCTTTTGAATAAGTGATGGAGAGGATAGTTCAGAGGAGTAATTACCAGATAAGAGGTATCATGATGTGAAAATATCAGTCAGAGTGGTGACTACAAAAGGACTCCCAATTTCATGTTTAAGAGGAGAACACAATGGCAAGCCATTCAGTGATAACACACCCCTCCAGCACAAATACACACATACACATATACATATATACATATACACATATACATATACACATATACATATACATATACATATACATATATACACATATATATATATATATATATATATATATATATATATATATATATATATATATATATATATATATATATATATATATATATTGTCATGATATTCTATTTGAAATGAAATCATTAAATAAATACTGTTCCATAAATACTTAACAATTAAAACCTTTCTTTCTTTCTTTCTTTCTTTCTTTCTTTCTTTCTTTCTTTGCATGCTTGCTTGCATTACAGTTATTAATTATTAGTTATTGTTTAATATGAAGTAAATAATTATCGTTTTGTTTTCATGAAAACAATATCCTAACACATAACAAATGTGACATATGCTATATAAATATGAATACACCAGATTTCTCTCTTACCTGCAGTCGAGCAGCTCCTTCAGCTGAGTTCTCAGTGGACCGAACACGTCACCTAATGTCCTTTCTGACCATGCTGGGTCCCAGTCCTGACTGGAACGTGGGTCTGTCATCAGAGGACCTCTGCACCAGAGAGTGTGGCTGGGTCCAGAAGGTGGTTCAGGACCTCATTCCATGGGATGCGGGTACAGACAGTGGGGTCACTTACGAGGTGAGCACTCATATAGTGGGGTCCAAACATCCCTTCTAATTAGCATTTTTCTTATTTTATATAGAATTTTTCATTACATTTCATATCTGAGAGAGAAAGAGAGAGAGAGAGAGAGAGAGAGAGAGAGAATGTTTAGATATGAAGTACTTGCAGTGAAGTACTTTCCTCCTGAGGTCTTTGAATAATATAAGGTTGTGACTATAACACATTTGCTCAAAGTGAAACTCCACTAAATGAGTTATCTCCGTGTTAATAATGGAACAAAATAAAAATGTGATAAAAAAGAAGAATGTTTTAATTTAGTCTACTGGAGACCATACAGTCATGACCTGTTATGTGGATGGGTTTGGGACGAACTCAGATGCAGACAGGATGTACTGAACACAAGATTTATTATACAAAAAGGGGAAAACAAAACCCACGAGGGGGAAAACAAGGACTAGGGTAGACACTAAATAACTCTACAAAACACAATAAACAAGGTAAACAAAGACTCTGAACACTAACTACTAACAAACACTCACGGTAGTACAACGACTTCTTTGAGGGGTTACAAGGACACGATATCTCAGGAGGCTGACAGGTAGGAACAAATAAGTAGAACATTCACAGAGTGGAACAATGAACCGACGAAAGACAGAGCACACTAGGAGATCTAAATAGGGGAACAATTAAGACACGACAGGTGGCACAGATACGGCAATCACAACAAGACTAGGATAACAAGGGGGGCGGGGCAAGGGAATGAGACAACACAAGCACATGGCCCAAAGACAAGGCCATGTGCTTGTACACAAAACACGGGTCTGTCATGATCCTGCCTCAAGACTAGAGAAAAGTCAGGACATGAAGGCAGAATCATGACAGAACCCCTCCCTTAAGGAGCGGCTTCCAGACGCTCCCCAAGGGAACATCAAACGCGGGACAAGACTGACTGGGACAGAGACAAAAACCAACAAGACATGACAAATAATAACAAAGGCAAACATGAATAGACAACGACAGGGTTAGGGTGACAAATAAAAAAAAAAAACAAACAGGAAAGGGGAGGAGGCGGGACCACAAAGTTAATGGGGGACAGACCAGGGTGGGTGGGTGGGACAGGAGTCTTAGGAGGACGGGACGAAGGCTGACAACGAGGGGTCCGGGCAGGTCTGGGTGGTCTAGGGCGGGGAGTGGTCTCAGGGCTACTGACAGGGGACATGGCAAGGGAAGATGCAGGACATGGGACAACATCTATTGGACACGGTGAGACAGGTGGACACGGGGAGACAGCTGGACACTCGACAACATCAACGGGACACGGGGGAACTATATCAACGGGACACGGGGGAACTATATCAACGGGACACGGGGGAACTATATCAACGGGACACGGGGGAACTATATCAACGGGACACGGGGAAACATCAACAGGACACTCGGCAACATCAGTGGGGACAAAAACTGGGTCAGGAATAGCACTAACTGTGGTTGGCTCGGGGTCTCTGGGGACAGGGTCAGGGGACAAGACAGGACTGGTGGGGATTTCCAGGATCTGGACAAGAAGAGACAAATAGTTTGACAGAGTCTTGGCAGCTATTATGACAGGCATCTCCTTACAAGAGGAGACAGACTGTAATAAAGCTTTGGCTGCAGATTCGGCCGCGGCTCTCTCCTCCGCCCTCGTGACTGCATACTTAGAAACAGTTTTCCTAGTCCCCGGTTCAGGGTCAAGGGTCACCGCTGCTGGCTCGGGCACGCCAGCTCTCTCAGCTGCTGGCACGGGCACGGCAGCTCTCTCCGCTGCTGGCACGGGCACGCCAATGCTCACCGCTGCTGGCTCGGGCACGCCAGCTCTCTCCGCTGCTGGCACGGGCACGCCAGCTCTCTCCGCTGCTGGCTCGGGCACGCCAACGCTCACCGCTGCTGGCTCGGGCACGCCAGCGCTCTCCGCTGCTGGCATGGGCACGCCAGCGCTCTCCGCTGCTGGCAGGGGCACGCCAGCGCTCTCCGCTGCTGGCAGGGGCACGCCAGCGCTCACCGCCGCTGGCACGGGCACGCCAGCGCTCTCCGCCGCAGGCACGGGCACGCCAGCGCTCTCCGCCGCAGGCACGGGCATGCCAGCGCTCTCCGCCGCAGGCACGGGCACGCCAGCGCTCACCGCCGCTGGCTCGGGCACGCCAGCGCTCTCCGCCGCTGGCACGGGCACGCCAGCGCTCACCGCCGCTGGCACGGGCACGCCAGCGCTCTCCGCCGCAGGCACGGGCACGCCAGCGCTCACCGCCGCTGGCACGGGCACGCCAGCGCTCTCCGCCGCAGGCACGGGCACGCCAGCGCTCTCCGCCGCAGGCACGGGCACGCCAGCGCTCTCCGCCGCAGGCACGGGCACGCCAGCGCTCACCGCCGCTGGCTCGGGCACGCCAGCGCTCTCCGCCGCTGGCACGGGCACGCCAGCGCTCACCGCCGCTGGCTCGGGCATGCCAGCGCTCACCGCCGCTGGCTCAGGAGACCTCGCCGAATCAGGAGGAGACAGGGTCACAGGACCGGCAGGCCCCTTCTTATTCCTCTTCCTCCTTGGCCGCGGTGCAGAGGCCACAGCTGGGTCAGAGGCGGGTTGGGGGAGTTTGGTCTCAGGCAGGGCAGACTCGGACGCCGAAGACTCTGAAGCGGACTCCCACGACAATCGTCTCCCATGCTTCCTGGGGAGACTGATGGCTGTGGAAGGCGCCTCAGGACTCTGGGAGGGATCTGCCTGTTCCCCCAGTGTAGTAACTGCCAGGAGATGACCCTCGGGGATCACTGGCAGCTGGGTAGATGGTGGGGACCTCTGGGGGGTACCCTGCGGCGCCTCCTGGGAGAACTTCTCCCACAGCCGGGCATAATTGCGGAGAAACCACTCGTTCTCAGGCGAGTATGGCAGGGCAACCCTTTTCTTCTCGGCGGGGGGCGACATCCAACATTGTTGGCGGAACTCCAATTGGGGTTGAGGAGTGGAGGACATCCTGTCTGCTGAGTTCCTATTTGGTCGGTTCATTCTGTTATGTGGATGGGTTTGGGACGAACTCAGATGCAGACAGGATGTACTGAACACAAGATTTATTATACAAAAAGGGGAAAACAAAACCCACAAGGGGGAAAACAAGGACTAGGGTAGACACTAAATAACTCTACAAAACACAATAAACAAGGTAAACAAAGACTCTGAACACTAACTACTAACAAACACTCACGGTAGTACAACGACTTCTTTGAGGGGTTACAAGGACACGATATCTCAGGAGGCTGACAGGTAGGAACACATAAGTAGAACATTCACAGAGTGGAACAATGAACCGACGAAAGACAGAGCACACTAGGAGATCTAAATAGGGGAACAATTAAGACACGACAGGTGGCACAGATACGCAATCACAACAAGACTAGGATAACAAGGGGGGCGGGGCAAGGGAATGAGACAACACAAGCACATGGCCAAAAGACAAGGCCATGTGCTTGTACACAAAACACGGCTCTGTCATGATCCTGCCTCAAGACTAGAGAAAAGTCGGGACATGAAGGCAGTATCATGACATGACCATAGTTTGAGTCTGCCATCTACAAGTGTGTCAACGTTTGTTTTTAATTTGCTTTTTTTTTATTATTCAAATATCAAGAGGATAATATTTTTACTTGTAGATTGGTTGGGTGGCTAGAGGAATATTATGTGTTAAATATACTTTAAGTTCTATAGACAGGATGTGAAACATTCTCATTTACCTCAGAAAATGTATGCATGTTTGTATGTATCCATTCTTTATCCCAACTGTTCTAATGTGCTGTTAATAAATAAATAAACCAGGTGCATGCCTTTAACAGTGTCTGGTCCTAAAACAGCCTTGGATTTCGTACTTTTATTTTTCCGCATTTCATTAAGAGGGTCCTTGTATATAATGTATATTGCTCCCCTGGTTGTGCATGTTATATACAAACTTTTTCAGCAATCTTGCTGCTGTTGACTGTGGAGATAATCTCTTTTTAGAAGCCTGAAGGCTTGCTATGGTGATCTCTTTGTTGTGTGAGGTGATTTTAAACTGTAAAAATATGCAATAACTATAAAGGAATCTACTTTTGTATTGTTTATTATTTGACATCAGTTATAAAATAAGTGAAAATCATGTGGGTATTTAAATATTGTTTAAATACTGTTTTTTTTTTTTTTTTTTTTTCAGGTTTCTTTTCTTTTCTTTTCTTTTTTTTTAAAGAACAGTTCTGCAAAACTTTTAGTTTTTTGGTTCTTTTAGCTTGAACATTCTGCCAAATGTATTGTGTGTTCTGTGTAAGAAAAAAGGGATGCAATTAGAAAGAGTAAATAACAGTAAATGATTTGAACATTTGACTTTTTGCTAAACTGATTTATTTATTTATTTTGTGCCATAGTCTCCCAACAAGCCTGCAACACCTCAGGAGAAAATTCGTCCCCTCACAAGTTTAGACCATCCACAGAGCCCTTTCTACGACCCAGAGGGTGGCGCAATCACTCCTGTGGCTAGAGTTGTGGTAGAAAGAATTGCTCGCAAGGTCTGTTTCTTTGCTTGTCTTAGAAAATAAAAATCCATTTCAAAAGAAAATGTTCTTAGCTGTTGCGGTTTTAGCTTTTATTATTGTGCAAAACAGCTCTGCATTATTCATGTCATAAAAGTCTATAAACTGAGAGCTGAAATAACTACAAAAACAGATTATGCATATTTATGAACCCAGCATGTCACAACAGTGTCCTGAAATTATTGAAAGTCATGCATTCTCGACTGGGAGAGAGTTAGGATTACTGTATAAGAATTAGTAGGAACAATGGGAAAAAGTATAACCCATGTCAACATTTTTTTTTAATTATTATTATCTCAAAGATGGTAATAGTGAATAAAAGAAAATTATTAAATGAGGGACATCATTTAAAGTCTGTTAGGAAGTTTAAGTTGTTTTCTGATTTCTTCAGGGTGAGCAGTGCAACATTGTGCCGGATAATGTGGACGACATTGTGGCTGACATTGCCCAGGAGGAAAAAGAAGAAGGTTTGCATCTCTTTATCGACCTTGAGAGAGAGAGAGAGAGAGAGAGAGAGAGAGAGATTTAACTATTCAATATCCAGAGTAACTCTTCAGGACCGACCAAGAGTAAACTGTATTCTTGAGAGGTTATGCTATGTTTGGGAGACATGAGAAAATTAATCACAGTATATTTTCATATATTTTCAACTGACCTATCGGTAAGCTCTTCCCCTTGAACGCAGACTAGACTTTAAAGATCCGAAGCTTGCATAGTTTTTATGGGGTTTATGCTTAAAAACTTGAAAAACAATATGCCTGTGGTACTTGTAACACTGATTCCAGGTATACTGAGAACATGGGCAATGGAATTTATTTTATTATATTTCCTAAACCAAAACAAAACTGAGCAAAATGTCTGTAAGCATTCCCAGTGAAGATTCCCCAATCCCAATGAAGACAAACACTTTCATTTTCTGGTTGTCATACTCTCACTGTTACAATTTTTATCTGCTCAAGCAGAACATTAATGTCATATTTCACTCCAGCAAGGTATCTCTGGCTAATGTTAAAGTTAGTGAGTCCATGCATGCTCACGTGCAAATAAGAATAGCGAACTGTTCTCACATCCTGTACAGTGAAGGGCAAAAACACAACCGAAAGTCTACATTTCACTATCTGTTAATATTAAACTGGTTAAATGTAAATTAATTTAATCGTACCTTGCAGTAAACAGTTTTTATCCAGGATTTTTTTCATCTGCAATTGTGATGACCTCAACATGAGTGAGACTTCTCCTGCTTGCAATGTGATTTGAAAATATTTTATATGCCTACAGGGCATAGTCATCCTTCTGTGTTTATTATGTATCAAAAATATATAGGGACAAGGTTTTCACACTGACAGCTGTCATTGTAAGACAGTTAGCAACTCCGAGGTCGCAACAGTAAATGAGGGGGGCGGGGCTTACCGATAGGTTGTTGTTCTTCAGGTTCTTCCAGAATATGTTAGATGAAAAATCACATTTGTATGATAGAACAGTTTAGGTGAACTCAATATAAACTTTCATAGCTCATGAGACTTAATGGAAATCTCAGTTATCTTTTATTAAAATCCCGAGCTTGGTCTCTGATGTTTCTTACATAATCCCTTCAGAGAAATAACTATTGTTACATACAAGAATACACAATAACCACAACAAAACTTGTTTCCTGTCAGATTAGAGAGATATTACATTAGGGCTTTAGAGTTTATATTGAAGTACATCTCTTTAAACAAAAGTTTAAGCAAAAGTTGATATTTGCTTTCCATTTAATCTCACAGATGTGTATTTGAAACAACAACAACAGCTTAAAAACGTTCCCAGTATTTATTTATTTTTTTTTTATATATATAAAATTATAATAATTCTGTCTTATGGGCACTCCCTTTATGAGATTCAATATTGCTTACAGTCAGAAATGTTCTTATTATGAGTCTTTCATCCTCCTACTTTTTCTTTTCTGTTTTGTAAGATGACACTCCAGAGACATGTATCTACTCCAACTGGTCTCCGTGGTCCGCGTGCAGCTCCTCGACATGTGAGAAGGGGAAAAGGATGAGGCAGAGGATGCTGAAGGCACAGCTGGATCTCAGTGTGCCCTGTCCGCATACTCAAGACTTTGAGCCGTGCATGGGGCCCGGCTGCAGTGATGAGGGTCAGAATCAAACACACACAAAATCAGGATTTTAGTCCCCATATGGAAAGGAACATAGAAGTTATTGTCATTCATATCGATATTATCTCTGATTAAAATGTACTGAAAAAGTCTACTATAGGTCTTTTTTCAGACTTCAGAATAATATTACTCGGCCACTGGTGCCACCTTGTGGTCATAAAATATAATGAAATTGCTAAAAATGCTTATAACTTTGAAAACTATTAGACTATTTTCATGGGACTTTCAAGGGTTTGGTATGAGTCCTGGCCAATATCAAGAACAACAATATCAAAAAATATAATAATAATAATAATAATGATAATAATAATAATAATAATAATAATAATAATAATAATAATAATAATAATAATAATACAATTAATTATGTATTATAATCAGTTATATTATATATTTATATATATATAAATAATATTAATAATATTATATATATATATATATATAATTTGTATTTTTTTATTATATTATTTTTTTTTTTTTTTTTGGACACCAGCTCCAATTTTTGGGGTACCTACAGGTGATGAAATGGATGTTTCATAATGATATCCACAATTGTTAGTAGAATATAGTATGTAAAGACACAATATCAAAATAGCAATCATGGGGGTAGGAAGTATTATAACATATAATTTATTTATTTAATTATTTTATCTTATCCATAGTTCTCCCTGTAGCAGATTGATTAATACATGGTTCATTAATTCATTCATTCATTTTTTGGTTGTTTGTCTTTCATTCTTTCTTTCTTATTTTCTTTCTTTATTTCTTTCTTTAAATTTACCAGTCAAAACATAACAAAATATAATTTTATGGTGAGCCAACCTTTACTCTCCATTTTTGTATATACCAAGAGCTTAATTGATCAGACATCTTGGGCCACCCTGTCTTGAACAGGAACTTTTTTTTCAAATGCCCTAAAGCAATGCTAACTAGATATTTTTTTTATCAGGAAACATAATATTTGCATCATTCTTGGGTAAGGTTGCATCTTACTTCTCTACGGGCAGTAATATTGATTTCCACTTGGAGACATTAAAAGGTCACAGCAGCTTTTGCATAGTTTTTGTTGCCAGAGTGGAAATCTATATAAAAAATGCATAGCTTATTTTGTTTTATTGTTAATTCAGACAGGAAACACTGGCAAGTTTACTTGAGTTTATTGAACTTTTACTTCGTTATTGTGGGCGACATTCCTCTCGTTTCTTTATCTTAATGCAATACAAGTTCTAAATACTTCAGTTTATTCCTAACGTGCCATCCACTTTTCTCTTGGCAATGAGCGATGCCCATTCGCAAATGATTCACTCTTTTGAGTAAATTCTGTTCACAAAAATAAAAAAAAATAAAAAATAATGTGTCAAACCATTTGTCAAACCAGTGAATTGGTTCACAAATCTGTTTGAATGATTTGTTCAGTTCCCTGCCGCCTGCGCTGAGCTGTCTGAAGCGGTTCACTCAGAATTGTAACAGAAAGTTTAAGAACATCAAGAGCATTGAAGACGTGGCTCTGGATCTACAGTCAATTGAAAGAAAATTTGCAAAGGCTATTGTTTGCTAGCGATGAAGATCTTTATTAGATTAACACAGCATGTGCTGTCCATGGTTCAACAGGTATAGCTCAGGCTACATTATATTACAGTACACAATACCACTATGACATTACCAGTTTGTTGTACGTGTAACTTATGCATTAAATACAATGTATAATTTTTTACATTAAATAAGCTGTCACAGATTATGAAATTAATACCCTCCAAAACTGTGTTAGTTATGTTCCAGGAGGAATGCCTTTGCCTAGGCACAATTAATATGGATATTTCCACAATATTTAGGCTTGCAGAAATATACATTTGTTTACTTTTTGCTGAACATTCAGAAGAAGATCAGTCAATATGCATTTGGTTAGTTATGTTCAGATGTTCGGTAACTTAGCTTAACTTGTGAGAAGTTTTCACTCTACTCTGTGTCAGAGGTTATTTATACATATACATAACTAATATACTTTAAAATATAATTTAATTCAGTGATGCAAATCAGAATTTTCATTAGCTATTATTCTAGTTTTCAGAGTCATATGATCCTTCAGAAATCATTGTAATATATTGATTTATTACCAGTGCTGGAAACAGTTTTGCTGCTTAATATTTTTTGGAACCTGTGACATTTTGTTTAGGATTCTTTGATGAAAAGTATTTCTGAAGGATTATGTGACACTGCAAGACTGGAGTAAAGGCTGAAAAAAAAAAAAAAAAAAAAAAAAAAAAAAAAAAAAAATATATATATATATATATATATATATATATATATATATATATATATATATATATATATATATATATAAATTACTTTTACTTTTTTTGGTACTCTACCCACCTCTGCCAGGATGTCATATTTACTCATGGTTTTATTAGTGATTCAATAAGCCACATTTTATCAAGCAGAATAAATGCCAGTAATTTTAGAGAAGAGGGAAGTAGGCATTGCACCATAACGTTTAATCTTTCCCATCTGACTATAACTGATTAAGTAATATTAGCAATTCATTGTGGCATTGTATATTATTAAGCTTTTTTATTTATATATATATATATATATATATATATATATATATATATATATATATATATATATATATATATATATATATATATATATATACAGCTAGAAAATGTGTTGCCCACTATTATGATGTAATTGTTCTAGTAGTGCTGCCCCTTGACCAAGATGTCTTTGCCAGGCCCTGGAAACCAGCTTCCATGTTCCAAAACAGTGATTCCAAACCATGTTTCTGGTGCCCCATCTGTAACATGGCTGGAAACCACTGTTCCAAAACATCTGTCAACTTAAGCTAATTAGGGCCCGAGCACCGATGGTGTGAGGACCCTATTGTATCTGCTCTGTTAGTGCCCAACCACCGATGGTGTGAGGACCCTATTGTATCTGCTCTGTTTCTTATTATTATTCTTCCGCTTCTCCAAAATTAATTGCATTTTTGAGGGCTTAAACATGCTCAAAAAGTCATGAAAGTTTGCACATGCGTCAAACCTGGTGAAAATTTTAATCTGATATAGGATTCAGAAGAGGGTGTGGAAAAATGGCTCGACAGCGCCCCTATGCTAAAAAAATCAACAGCCTTCCAACTTTGTTTCACGTACATGCACGAAAATAGGCACACACATGTAACACACAAATACCTACAAAAAAGACTCTTGGAGCAAAATTCTAAACCCAATGGGAATATAATATTATGAGCAAATTTTGAGCATTTTTTGTAATTTCCATTCGTTGTATTTTAACGAACTCCTCCTAGAGATTTATTCAGATCAACACCAAATTTGGTCCGCCTAATCTAAAGGCGTTTGAGATGTTAAATTGCGAAAATCTTTAGTTTTCATCGAAGAGCATGTCCGTGGCGGCCTGGCGAAATTTGATGATTCGCCATGAAAAATTAAGTTGCTATAACTCCAATCTGCCCCAAACTTCACATGTTTGATAAGACTCCTGACCTGTACAGACTGACATGCCCATATTCAGTTATAGTCATAGCGCCACCTATTGGCAACAGGAAGTGACACATTTAACACTGCAACAAACTACTCCTAGAAATTTTATGACATCAGTGTCTTTTTTGTGGTCAGTCTTATCTAAAGGCCTGTTGTGAAGTTGTGAAGATCTTGAGTTTTCATTAAAAGGCGCGTCCATGGCGCCATGACGAAGTTCGATGTCTCGACATGGGAATAAAAGATGTTATAACTCAGGCATAAAATGTCTGATCTTCCCCAAACTTCACATGTGTCATAAAAGTCCTAGCCTGAACAGATCTGTAGGCCAATATTCCATCGGGTGTGGCAAAATGGCTCGATAGCGCCACCCATACAATTTCAACGGAGTGCGCCTCGAGCTACGTTTCACGTACATGTACAAAAATCGGTAGACACATGTAACACACCAATACCTACCAAAAAGTCTCTTGGTACGAAATCCGAATCCCAACAGAAAGTCGGTTATTTAGAATTTCTCTTCAAAATTGGTGTTGTTTTTGTCATTTTCAGGGGTTGTACTTTAACAAACTCCTCCTAGAGATTTATTCAGATCAACACCAAAATTGGTCAGTGTAATCTAAAGGCCTTTGCAATGTTAAATTGCGAAGATCTTGAGGTTTCTTTAAAGGGTGTGTCCATGGCGGCCTGACAAATTTCGATATTTCGCCATGAAAAAGTAAGTTGCTGTAACTCAGACATACAATGTCCAATTTGCCCCATACTTCATGTTTGATAAGACTCCTGACCTAAACAGATCTACCTGCACATATTCAGCCATAGTCATAGCGCCACTTGCTGGCAACAGGAAGTTACTTATTTTATACTGTGACAAACTACTCCTAGAAATTTTTTGACATTAATGTATTTTTTGTGGTCAGTCTAATCTAAAGGCCTGTGCAATGTTAAATTGTGGAGATTTTGAGTTTTTGTTAAAGGGCGTATCTATGGCGCCAGGAAAAATTTTGATGTCTCGCCACAGCAAGGGAAGTTGTTGTGACTCAGGCATAAAATGTCCGATCTTCCACAAACTTCACATGTTCAATGAGAGTCCTGGCCTGAACACACCTGAAGGCCAATATTCCATTATAATGATAGCGCCACCTGCTGGCAACAGGAAGAGTGGCATATATATGGAATATATATATATATATATATATATATATATATATATATATATATATATATATAGATAGATAGATATAGAATATATATTATATATATTCTCCACTTATATTTATGACTTTAAATGCACATTTCTCACCGTTCACCTTTTTACTAAAGCCACTCGCTGCTGGTGAGCCCGGGTGCGAGGGCCCGTTCATCGCTGCTTGCAGGTTTAATTTGATCTGTGTTTTTTTTAGCAGGGCTGGTGGCTGAGTGTTAAAAGATTTTTTAACAAGGACATGACTAACAGTGATCTTTTACAGATGCTTCCACGTGCATGATGTCGGAATGGATCACATGGTCACCATGCAGTATGTCTTGTGGAGCAGGTGTGCGTTCTAGGGAGCGCTATGTAAAACAGTTTCCAGATGATGGCTTTGCTTGCACTCATCCCACTGAAGAGACAGAGCCATGCACTGTCAATGAGGACTGCTGTGAGTATTATTTACCTGTGGACTCATAACAAGCCAAATTCATTGAAATATAACAGATGTTTACAGTCATAGTTTTATTGATTCATCACAGTTTACTTATTTTTTATTAATTTTGACAATTGCCAATTGTGGGGGAAGGAAATGTTGATTAAAATGTTCCTATACCCAAAGTTCCTGTGCATAATTTACTGTACTTGGATTCCTGCTAACATCCTTATTCATCTAAATGTTCTATGACTGTTTTCATGTATTGTTCAGATTAGTAGAATAAATTAAAATAACAACTAGCCATTCAAATCCTTATTTTATATTTTAACCTTTTTTTTTTTATTATTATTATTATATTTTTTTTAATAATCTTTAAACAGAATTCTGTGCTTCTATCATTTGTATTGTGTATGTTTCTGTGTGTAGCTCCAAGCAGTTGCTTGGTTACTGAATGGGGTGAATGGGATGCATGCAGCGCCACCTGTGGGCTTGGCATGAAAAGACGGGAGCGGATGGTGAAAATGCCCCCATCTGATGGCTCCATTTGTGGGGCTGAGGTGGTGGAAGTGGAGAAGTGTATGATGCCAGAATGCCGTGAGTGCAAACACTCACATGCATGTCTATATTAATATACTGTATGCACATCCATGTATGCTAAATAGATTCCCACACAGTGTCTGTGAATGTCTGGGTCGCATCTCCACAAGTACATATTAACATTCACATGTTCATATGGATACCCAGAACACAAGTAGTGAGCACACTGCCCCACTTTAACATATTCAAATCAATAACTCAAAAAAAAAAAAAAAAAAAAAACACTCGCAAACATATTCAGCCAATTTAACATGAGTTTTTTTTTTTTTTTTTTTTATAAATAACAAATACAAAAATATATATATATTTTTTTATATTATAAAATACACATACACTCAAATTTGCATGCATGCCAATATTATCTTATTCACACACACACACACACAAAAAGTCTACATTAACATTCTCACAAACAAGTCCAGATTAATGTTTTTACACAGAATAAACGCCCACATGTCTGCAGTTCTCAGTGTTATGATGCTGAGTTTTTTGTGTGTATAGATACAATCCCATGTTTACTGTCCCCCTGGTCGGACTGGAGCGATTGCAGTGTGACGTGTGGTAAAGGCACACGGATGCGTCAGCGTATGCTCAAATCACCTGCAGAGTTGGGAGAATGCAATGAGGAGCTGGAACAGATGGAGAAATGCATGCTGCCAGAGTGTCGTGAGTTACACATGCTCTTTCTCTATCACACACACACACACACACACACACACACACACACACACACATAACAGTTAACAGCTCTCACACATAACAGATACACAGTATGTGTCTCAGTGTGTGCCAGTGTGTTAGTCAGTCCTAATTGTGACAGTGGCTCCAGGAGAAGTAGAGTTAAAGTCTGACCTGTCTGGCCATCCATCATAAAAAAAAGAGATACATTGTGATAACAAGTTGGCTTGCCCCACCCTTTGAAATATCAGACCATCTGAGTAACTGTAGGATACTCTTTTCAACTTGGCATGATTTGGGACACTCCAATTCTAATCTCTGATATGATTTAGTGCAGATATTATGCAAGTTGGGACATCTGAAGTGTGTAGCTCCAGAAACAGGACAGAAGATTTCTGACAACTTCTTAACTCAACTTCTTCATTGAACTGTTGTATATTTGCAATGCAAAGCCCTTATTATATGCAGACACATATTATATCACTATTTTATTATTGAAACATACAATGATTTTACTTATTTAGTACTTTACATTTTAGTGAGATAATGAAGCCTTGGTTTCTTTTAAGAAATACATTACTATTACAAATTAATACCTCTTGTGGCAGATTTCATTTATTTATTTTAGAGACTCACATTATTTCCAAAATTGTCTTGACAAGGGCTTAATTTAAGATTACATTTCTGGTTGAGTCATGACATAAGGATTGCGCAGGCAGATAGTTCCTTTAAATAAATTTGCCAGCGGTCATATTGTTCACTACATGACAAAAGCTGAATGGTCTGAAGGCAATGAAAATGCTCGCTCAGAATTTAAAGACTCTGGTTCAGTTTTCACTGTAAACTTGTCCTTCAACACACTATTAGAATTTCTCTGAAATCCTCCTCTTCCTCAGAGCCACCTGTCTAGATCTACTATTACATTTATTTATGTCTATTCATGCAGCCGAAGCACATTTTACATGGTCACAGTAGTGTGTCTGTGTATCTACTGGCGGTAGCAATTCCATACTTGCTCTGCAGCAGCGTACATAGCAGATCTAGTATGCCAAGACCAAATAATTTAACACATAAAACTACTCAGAGAGTTGTCATGACTGAAATGTTTTATCAGAAATACACTGGAAAGATAGACAGCTGTGATGTGAACCAGTGACAGTGTTGGGTGTAACGCATTACTGTAATTAAATTACAGCTCATTTTTAGGTAATTTGATTACAGTTAATTTTAAAGTACTTGCATTAGATACTGTAAATATTTTCAACAGTTCTAAAATCAATATTGAATTTGAAATCTAAATGTACTTTCTAAAGATACCTTAAATACTCAGATACGGATAAGACTAAAATCCATCAAATCAAAAAAAAAAAAAAAAAAAGGCTTACTTTTATTTGTGTACACTGACAATAAAAAAAAAAAAAAAAATTCAAAATAAACAAAACAATTTCTGCCATCTAGGTCTCTTTGAGCAACTTTCTATATGTCACAAATTCAGCAAATATTTGATGCAGAGACATGAGAAAATATGTCTATAAAAGGCTTGTGTCTACTTTTAAAATAATGAATTCAATTGAAAACAAATATTCTATGATTATATAATCAGTATGAAACTAAAGCTAGGTACAATCTTTCCCGTATCTGAGGTTGAAATGTCTAATTTTAAATTAATTAATTTAAATCGAAAACTAATATTATCTGATTGTTATCTGTATGAAAATAAAGCTAGGTACAGCCTTTCCCATACCTGATCTTGAAATATCAACTTTTAAATTAAAAAATTCAAATTGAAAATTAATATTATTAATAATTAATAATTATTACTAGTAATATTATTAAAAAATAAATTAATAAATTAATAAATTAATAATAATAATAATAATAATAATAATAATAATAATAATAATAATAATAATAATAAACATCCTCTTTTAAATCATACAATTTCCCCTGAGATAGGCATATTGATGGCATATTACTCTGTTTGAATATTGTCTCTTTTGATGTCTTTCTCTCTAGCGATGGATTGTGTGATGACAGAGTGGTCCGAGTGGTCAGAGTGCAGTAAATCCTGTGGGAAGGGTCACTTGATCCGCACACGCATGATCACTCTGGATGCTCAGTTTGGTGGGGATCCGTGCCCCGAGACCACACAGAGAAAAACATGCAAGATCAAGAAGTGTAATCAAGGAGGCATAAACAGTGAAGAGAGGAAGAGGCGCAAGGAAGACCGTAAGAAGAGGAGGAACAAACAGGGAAGGGAGGAGAGTGCCGATGACCTCGCAGGTGAACATGCAAGTATCACTGTTAAAGGAATAATCCACACAAAAAATGCTATTCTCTCATCCTTTACTTACTTACTCATGCCTTTTGTTCTTCTGTGTATACAGAACATAAACATGGATTTTTAGAAAAATAACCTGTGTTTGTGAGTTCATATAATGCAACTGCCTTAAAATTGTTGCTTTAAAACATTAAAAAACAAACACGACGGTTATATATATATATATATATATATATATATATATATATATATATATATATATATATATATATAAAATCACAGTTGATAAATCAATGTCTTTTAAGCAAAAGAAATAAGAAAATGAGAGAAAAAATGCATGAGAAAAAAGGCTAATACTTTTAAACTTTTTAACTTAATAATCACTTACAACTGTCAGCATGTTGTGAAGCATTTGTGAGTTCATATAATGCAACTGCCTTAAAATTGTTGCTTTAAAACATTAAAAAACAAACACGACGGTTATATATATATATATATATATATATATATATATATATATATATATATATATATATATATATATATATATATATCACAGTTGATAAATCAATGTATTTTAAGCAAAAGAAATAAGAAAATGAGAGAAAAAATGCATGAGAAAAAAGGCTAATACTTTTAAACTTTTTAACTTAATAATCACTTACAACTGTCAGCATGTTGTGAAGCATATTGTGAAACAATTACATTTCTTTAACAATTAAAACTTAAAATTTTAAAGTTTGGGTGGAAGTTCCCTTAAATAATCACATTACATGATTTAATTTATTATTATTATTATTATTGTTATTATTTTTTATTTTATTTTTATTTTTTAGCAAGCCAGCATGACATTGCTGCTGACTATAGCCATGCACAGTCCTCAAATATAGGCCCTAGCCCTGCCCTGGCCCAACCTTTGTCCGACAGCTTATCAG
The DNA here is from genome assembly GCF_023724105.1 of Carassius gibelio. Lineage (NCBI taxonomy): Eukaryota > Metazoa > Chordata > Actinopteri > Cypriniformes > Cyprinidae > Carassius > Carassius gibelio. Next base: position 24,447,793 of record NC_068413.1, on the reverse strand, counting down.
AATTACTGACCCATTCCAACCCGAGCCTTTTTTCCCCTTTCTGCCAAAACAGCTTATACTACTATTTCACCTACTAAAATAGTGCATTTATGTATGTAATGGTAAAGTGATGATATTTAATTTCATTTTGTATCAAGTTAATTTAGGGAAAAAAAAAAAAAAATCTATTGATATAAAACAATTCAAGCACATATCATAGTGTTAGTTTAAATGTATACCCTAGATAAATGTGTGTTACACATACATGACAAATACAATATATCTACAAAAACTCTTTCATTATGAAGTCCATAAAGATGAATTTCTCTCTTCAAGGTGTGTCTAATGAGGATATGGCAAGTCAGGATCGTCAACTTCATCTTTGTGACACTGGCTCAGAAAAACACTAGTTTATTAATAAATAAACAAAATATCTTCTTACTGTTTCCCCGACACATTCATGATAATAAGGTCTACTGGGGCTTTTGCGGCAAGCTTTAGCCTATTGTGTGTGTTGCACACGGAACACTTCCAGCTGGGCTGAAGGCACACTCGCTGCTGCTGCTGCTGCTGGTGGCTCATTAAACACTGTCCGAGCCACTCAGTCAGTCAGATAGTCACGGTATAATTTTTTTTTTCATAACCATAATTGATGGATGTCTAAAATATAAGAATAAGGAGAAGCCTAAAACAGACCCGATGCCTAGCTCAGGTCTGAGATATGACGTGTACTGTATATTGTATACCCTAGGGGCGTAAATTAGTTGGGGCCCCTCAGGCCAGGCTGATATGCATGGCTCTACTGCTGACATTTACCATTAGTAATTCTGCATCATCACATCACCCATAGAGATACTGACCTTAGAAAATCAGTATCATGTTATCACTTATAGAATATGTAAAATAAGCATCAAAACGTTACCACTGAAGACACTGACAATGCTTTTATTTTTTTATTTTTATTTTTTCTTTATAAATAAGCATTATAACATCAATACTTCTGATACTGTGGATACTGGGGTGTAACAAAATAGCATCAAAGCTAGCTCTTTTTTTAGTCCTTCAGAGTTATAACATTAAATTACATGTCATTACAACATGTCATTAAAATTTGAAATGATGTATCAGAGAACTACTGATGCCAACACTCTTCCGATGGCAAACCAGAATCAACCTCTCCACTGCAGATGCTATAATTCTGTTAAAGTAATTCTGTTTAATAGCATTGCCACTACAGATGAGACAGAAGCTCTCCTTTACTAATTCATAATATCCTAACCACTACAGACAGTGTCTCTCAATAAAAGGACCGATGATTTGATCACCAGTTGTATCTGGTCTATGTTTATTCCTGCAGGATGCAAAATGAAGCCGTGGTCTGCATGGACTGACTGTACCAAGCTGTGTGGTGGGGGAATCCAGGAGCGTTTAATGACTGCCAAGAAGAGATACAAGAATGCACAACTAACTAGCTGTAAAGACCGAAAGGAGATACGGGCCTGCAATGTCCATCCCTGCTAGGGCAGTATTTGAGTGGGCTTGCGTGATGGGACCCAAACTAGATTATGAACAGACTGTCACACACTGTCTTGCAGTTATTTAATGCACTCTGTTTGGGATTGGAAAACTGCAAAAGGTAGTCTGTAATTTTTACTTTTATTTTCTAGAATTTATAGTGACCCAGGCATTATCTAGCCTGTAAAGGAATAGGAAACCAAGAGGGAAGGTGCTCAGAGTTGCAATGTACTGTACAAATTTGGATGTATTAATATGCATTAGTATTTGAGAGTAACAGTCCTCTATCGAACTTTGAAGAGGGAGTTCTTTTGAATATTGATTTTTTCCATGGAGTATCAAAGATTAATGTGTTCTGACATGAAATTCAAAACAAATTTCTCCTTTTATACTCTGTGATCCAAACACTCACACATAAAAAAGAAACACTGACAGCTACCCATGTTCACTTTTACCCTATAATCAAAATGATCAGAGGAGCTACATTTAGATGCATGCAAACCATTCATTCAGGATATCTGAAATGTTGTGGCCATAAATATCTAGTTTTTTTTTTTTTTTTTTTATTATTGCTTTGTAGCCTGTGAATGCTAATTTTAGACAAAAAAATTCAGATGGCACTTAGAGGCTTTTGCATATGAACTAGGTATTAGTATGTAACATTTTAGGTACAACAAAATATACAAAAACTGAACAAAATCCTACATTTGTGCATTTTAATAGACACTGCAATGTACAATATGGGCATATTAACAACATCTAAACTGTAAACACGGTAACATATTTACACATACAGAAGTGTGACATAATTTCAAATATTTTATCATAACTATATTTGTATAGTTAAATTTTTACCATTTCATTTATGTTTTAGATTCCTTGACCTACCACAAACCTAATCGTATGTATGAAACATAAAAAAGGCAGCACCAAAGCAGCCCACATGTCTAATGTGTTTCTCTGTTTCTTGCTGAAAATCACATTCCAATATATTTAAGGCACACATATTTTGTTCAAATGCATATATTTTAAGGTTTAAAGTTTTTTTTTTTTTTTTTTTTTTTTTTTTACTTTATTTAATGCGATTTAAAACATAATCTGATCATAAATACAAAATCTAACAATTAATTACATACATTCAATAGTCCTAATTAAGTATTTATAGACATGCTTTTATACAAAGTTTTTCATATGTAAATATTTTGATTTAGATGCTATTAATACATCAGTATTGTACATTTTATTTTATGTGCAAATGGTAGATCCACACTTTGCAGTAATTTAAGTAAAAATACTCACGAGATGATGTTAACATACTGCACAATTTATTACAAAATTGTTTACTTGCATCTAAAGAGGGCTATTCTGCTTTGACATCCTCAGTAAATTTAGCTTTTTATTTTATTTAGCGTTTCAATATAAAGTGGTCCAAAAAGTGTTTTGACACCCAGAGTCATACTTGAAATGAATGATTTTTCATTGCACTGGAAAATACAATTTCAAACCAAATGGCATCTGAAAACGAATGTCAGAGAAATACAAGTACTCACAAGTAGCAGAGCAAACTTTTTTTTTTTTTTCAATTTTAATCCTGAAAAAAAAAAAAATTGCTTTTACAAAGGTTTGTTTATGTGTGTGTGTGTGTGTGTGTGTGTGTGTAACAGTAACAACCATACATTTAAAGTATGCTTACACAGTCTTGATGTTTTGGGGGAATATCACAACGCTAAATATTACTTACAAATAGAGAGGAGAAAAATATTAACATGAGTTGTCGGAAACAGATCTTTGGATTTCAAAGCAAACTTCCTTTCAGCATAACCTTTATGCATTACAAGAGAAGGGAAGCTCATTCAATATTCCAGTCAGTATGATGTACAGGTAATATATGCAGTTAGGTCAAAATAAATAAATAAATAAAAAACCTTCCAAGACCTAGTCATCTATACTTCTATACTTTGCCCGTATATTTGGCCTTTTATAAATCAGGCCCTAGCTGGTATATCGTTTGATTTTTAATATGTTCTTTGCCCAGAAGTATTGCCATGTTTGCAAACCAGCTTTTACATGATAACTGTAAAATAGTTTTGGGGAAAATATAATATTCTTGAGTAAAGATTATGGCCATAAGCCAGTTAAAATAATTGATGGATCTGTTGTCTTCTGTGATGATTTCTGGTGCAATTTTAGACTAAAAGCACATATAATCAGCCATTCCAGGATTTTGTATGTCTCGTGTGAAATGAATGCTGTCTATGGTCCAATGATCTGTTATGATTTTGTTCCTCGCTGTAAGACATGTAGACAGCGTTTAACTGAAATGTGTTAATTTGTTGGATTTTGATTTACTTTGGTTTTATCAACCCTTTCTGATAATGGTCTTTTTTATAAGAAATTATTCTTACCAAAGTCTTGCATAGATGTTTTGTAGTTGTCTCTCTTCCTTGTTGCTCCTCTGATTCATGATCTATGATTCATACTTTTTAAATATTTAACCTTTACAATAAAAGGAAATGTAACAAAGTGCCTAATTCATTTTCTGATTATTTGTGCAAAAGGTGTCATCATATAACTCCACATATTACAACAGTACAGATTCATCTATATAAAAAATTTGGTTTTGCCGCAAGGCTTGGTCTTGGGCTGCAAATACCATATGTGTGTACTTTTTAATGATACATTATTTTTTTTATTTTTTTTTTTTTGTGAAACATGATAAATAAATTTCAGCTTAAGTTAATATATTATTATTATTATTATTATTATTATTATTATTATTATTATTATTATCAACAACAAAAAACAACAACAACAACACAGTAGTTTAAACAATTTCCTAAATTCAATTGTATTGCCTATGAACACAGCTCTGTCTCTTGTATTTGGCCACAAGAGGGAGGTATGAAGATATCTGTTTGGACCAGACAAATGAAGGGAAGTTAGAGTTCTTCAGTTCTACAAACGTTCCTGTAAAAGTTCATGCTGAGACGTGCCTGCAAAGTGTGATTTTGCAATTGCCTAGTTTCAGTTTGCTAATTCCACAGTTATTTTCACACCAAGAAACAGACTTCCTGAGAAGTTTATATAGATAATGTGTTTGGCACTTACACAGATCAAGTGTGGAAGGGCCTCAAACCTGCAAAATGTGTAAAAAAAAAAAAAAAAAGTAATCTGACAGAGTGACTTGGTTGACGTCACAATTCAAAATTAACATTGTTAGAATCTTGGCTGAGGAATAACTGAATTCGCAGGATATAGGTGCATGGAGAGACAACTGAGTATTATTATTATGTTTAACATTTAGAATAATTTAACATGTAGTTTGTTACCTATCATATGAATTATTGCCATTAGTATTATTATTATTCTTATTTCTTTTCTTTTTTTTCATTGTGTTATGTTTAATTTTTATATTTATATTTGTGCATGATGGGCATCATCGATATAGCTTAAACAGATAGACCCACATAAAGACGGAGAAAAAGAAGCATACCATGGAATAGTTTTCCCAGAAATTTGAACATGTGCAAGCATTGATGGTAATTGAGAACTAGGCAAATATTTTGCAAGAAATAATGGTTTTCAGTCATTTCCTCATACAAAGCTATGGCATATTTCGTATTTGCCAGAATGTTATGATCACCCCGTTACAGTATAATCTTAACAGTCAGAAATAGATTATATGAACCCAGTATCTCAAATATGATCACACTCATATGATGACAAATAATTGCTTATAAGACTTTAAAGATTAATATTTCTTTCATACAATTTTCTCATTTTTTATTTCATAGTTTATTTACAATCATACTTTAAACATCAATCCTTCAGTGAATCAAACAATCAATTAGTGATCAATAAATCAATAAAAAGAATGATAATTTTACACAAACACCTGTTACAAAGTTCTGAGTCTGTCCATCAATCCATCCATCCACCTTTCTGTAGAATTTACAAAATCATAGAAATTAAATGACACAATTTGATAAATGGATGGTTGAAAATTTCCTAGAAGATCCTGTTTCCAAATCTGAAGTGCTTTTCACACTCCTACCACTCAGGGGCAACAAAACACTTTGAAAACTACCAGGACATTATGGTGAATAAAGTGGGGTGAGTGCATGAATGGAAACAGAAAGCCCATCAAGTGCAGTTCAGAACTGCAGTCCTCATTACTAACCTGATTACCATGAGCCTGCAATAGTTTGTGATGCACCTTTTGAATGTGGTTGCCATGGGAACCTTAGTGATGGTCTTAGCCATCATAAGCTGCAGTCTCTTTGACAAATTCTGTTGCCTGAGCTCATGCTGTGCTCTACTCTAGCATATCATATGCAAACAAACACAAGTACTGTCATTTAGGTACAATATGGACACATAATTACATGAGAAAATCAGTACTCAGGTTCCCCTGAGAACAAATTACAGTGATGTAAGAGGATATGAGAGTGAATGTAGGACTGAATTATTCAGTATGCACATTAAACATTATAAATTGCTGTTGCTATGGTAACGCTGATATGCATTAGCAAGGGCTCTATTAGGGTTTGTAATAGTGATGCCTGTTGACATTTGTGTTAAACATTCATAGAAATTGCTTGGGAAAACAAGATGGTCACACGTGTTTGAGATCTGCGTAAACTGACTCAGATTTGTGTTTTCTAGTGGCCTCTCTTTCTCTCACTAATGCAGGTTTGCTTTTCTCCATTGCATATTGTGTTTAACAGCAAGTGTTTGCTCATAATCCCTGTTTAATGTTCTGCTGACATATCTAAATCTTAATAGCATAAATTGGATCTATCGCTCATTGTCAGGTGACGTCACACTCGTGGAACACGAAATGCATTATGGGTATAGCCGACATTTGTAAGGTATCAACGCTAGTGTGTTCAATTGGGAGGATTGTGTTGGTCTTAAATGTGGTAAAATGGTACGTTCTTGTTGTGTGATAGGCTGCATATCTAGTCTCATGACAGAATGGGTCACGAAGCTCAGATGCTGAAATTAATGCAAGCGTCATGCGCTTCAGTCTATGTAGTAAACAAACCCGCACGTCTCTGACATTCAATCACACAGAGACGCACTGGTCCATATGGAGATTTGATCTGATTAATTTATGCTAACTTTGACAAATTCCATGACTGTCCATATTAAAATGTAAGTTTCATTTTCATGACTGGATTTTGAGATTCCTTCCTCGTTTTCTGCTTCGCGAAAATCAAAGCGCTGAACCGGGTTTGAATGGGACCTCGGTACTACCGATACTTAAAGAAACCTGGTACCGTACATTTACATTTTTTTAGTACCGACTTGGTACCGAAGTACCGGGTCTTTTGACAACACTATACCATAAACAAGATAATTTACAATGTCTAAATATGAGGATGAAGGTAGCAATGCGGGGTCAGCACTCCAACTTAATGCAGTCAGCTCATATGGATCTATGTTATGAATGGATGACAATTTCTCCATATAACGGTCCCTGGCATCTTTATTGAATTTATCTCGGTACGGCCTTTTCTCAATCTTCTTTTGCTTCTCCAGGATTGCGAGTTATATTTACTTATTATCTAGATAGTTATCTAAGTAGTTATATTAGTTATTTATTCTATTATTTACTTCTGTTCTTGTAATCGTGGAAGTTTCAGTCAATAGTGATACCTCAAAAATGGTGCCGCGGTGAGGTCACACACAACAAACCCACGTGTCTGACAAATAGTGATAGTGCTTCTCTGCAGCTTTAGAGTGTTAAAGTTTTAATATAATATAATATGATGCAATTTAAATTTTTATTTTCTATTTGGAGTGTTACTAGCTCTTGGTGCATTAAAAAATATCTGTAAAGTTGCAAAGACTAAAGTCTTAAATCCAAAGATATATTTTTTTATAAAAGTTAATACTTGTTAAGGCTTCATTTTAACACTCCCTCACATGTCTACGTTTCTGTTAGGGAAGTTTTGCATAATGCCACCAAAATATTCATGCAAATAAAGAAGATGTACCTTTTATTTTTGCTGTTGCCTCCAGCGCCATGTTGTAGAGTTGCTGTTTGTTTCATTGTGAAAGCAAAACTACTTTGTTTGGCCTTCCAACCATGACAATATCCGCTTTGTCATGCCTAGAGCTGAGGAAATACATCAGCTTTGCACTGTGGATCACCAGATCCGTTTTCACCATGGACTAAGCAGAGTCCAGCCCAGGGTCGACACGTGGTTGCTAGGTAATTGGTAAACCAGAACCGGGAACACTTCCCATACCACCCAATGTACTTGCTACATCATTGGCAACTATGCTAATATTAGTCTGTTTCTCTCTTATTCCGAGGTCACCGTAGCCACCAGATCCAGTCTGTATCCAGATGGCAGGGTCACTGCAATCACTCAGATCCAGTACGTATCCAGACCAGATGGTGTATCAGCACCTAGAAAGGACCTCTACTGCCCTGATAGACAGCGGAGACTAGGACAACTAGATGAGCCCTAGATAAAGATCCCCTGTAAAGACCTTGCCCCAGACGACCACCAGGACAAGACCACAGTAAACAGATGATTCTTCTGCACAATCTGATTTTGCTGCAGCCTGGAATTTTTTTTCTCTCCATTCTGTCACCGATGGAGTTTTGGTTCCTTGCCGCTGTTGCCTCTGGCTTGCTTAGTTGGGGTCACTTCATCTACAGAGATATCGTTGACTTGATTGCAAATAAATGCACAGACACTATTTAAACTGAACAGCGATGACATCACTGAATTCAATGATGAACTGCCTTTAACTGTCATTTTGCATTATTGACCAATTGTTTTCCTAATGGATGTTGTTCAGTTGCTTTGACGCAATGCATTTTGTTTAAAGCTCTATATAAATAAATGTGACTTGACTTGCCGCAAGCCTCCTGATGTCCTTCGCCGATTCCGCCGGCTGTTCCTCACTCAAGCCGCTGGCTGATGCTCACTCAGGTCCTCTGGCTGTTTTTTCACTCTTTGCAAGAACAGTCTGGTTCTACTGACTCACAGTCCGTAAGTACATTTTATATTTAAATAATTGGCCAATGATGATTCAAAGTTAATTTTGAGCAGTGTAGAGTAATACTTTTTGTTTGTTGTACCTCTGATAACAAATGCAGACATGGTTTTCTGTTTGCATGGCTCGATACATAATGCAACGCATACAAAGACAGTATAAGTCATTATAATCAGTAATTACTGTATGTCTGTATGGTTGTAATGGGTTTTATTGTTTTTGTCCCTTTTTGCCGGTGTTCTCACCTAGATTTGGCCAATCACAATGCACTGGATAGCTGGCCAATCAGCGTACACCTCGTTTTTCAAACAGATGAGCTTTGTAAAAAACAACGCTTTTCAGAAAGGTGCATGGGGCATAGAGGAGAAACAATAATGTACAGTATAAAAAAAAAAAAAAAAAAAATTGAAGTGACATTCAGTCAAGTATGGTGACCCATACTCAGAATTTGTGCTCTGCATTTAACCCATCCGAAATGCACACACACAGAGCAGTGAACACACACACACACACTGTGAGCACACACCCGGAGCAGTGGGCAGCCATTTATGCTGCGGCGCCCGGGGAGCAGTTGGGGGTTTGATGCCTTGCTCAAGGGCACCTAAGCCGTGGTATTGAAGGTGGAGAGAGAATGTGGAACATAATGTGTTTTTTGAATCTTAAAACCACATAAACACATTTCATTACACCGAATCGAGCACAGCGTTGGTTCAGTCAGGCCACGGAGGCATCAGCTGACCAGCTGATGCGGTCAGCTGTCAAATTGCTCCAATCACTAACACTCTCCTATTAGATACAGGACATATATACGTGGCACCACCCCTCGCTAAGTATGCTCAAGGGCTTGCAACCCTCATTCCCTCCCCATTATAAGCATGAGTAGATTACTGTACTGTGGGGGTAATGTTTAAAGCTCTTGCATGTTCAATTATTTTGGGAGCAAGAACCCCCATAAGGAACCATACCACCAAAGATAAATTGTGTTCAATAAACTCAAGTAACTTGCTAAAGTCTGAAATACACAAAATAATGTTATTTTTTTTAACATCATATGACCATTTTAAAAGTTGATAATGGATTAATGTTTAGACAATCACTATTACATATCGGGGTCTTTAGAATTTCTAACTGCTGGAATAGAAAAAAGATAAGTAAATAAAATATCCTACCAATGACCCATTACAATTTAATTAGCAAACCTAACGAAATGCATAGCTGATATAAAAAGTGGATAACTAGTAATTTCTTATTAAATTCTGAAAAATAATTAAAGCATAGGTGCTAATTAGGTGTGCTATTTGGGCGAGTGTGATTTCACCAAGTACAACATCTTCCTGGATAAACATCCTTGTTGATCCTGGAACAACATTCTAATCAACCTATCAGAATTGGGATGTAACCACTGGATGTAACAACATCTGTGCCACTGAGAGGGAACGAGGAATCACAATGAATGTGAGGACAAAATAAATCTATATAATTTTATGTTTGTAGTTTATTTAGAATATATTTCATTATCCCACAACATAATTTAATATCCACTTGGGAGTGCAGTTAAACAGTTTATTAGGAACAATCAAAGCTGACTTTTTTTTTTTAATTTTGAATTTTTTGCATCATTACTCCAGTCACACAATCCTTCAAAAATCCTTTTAACAATCTTATTTTCTAAAGAAAAAAAAAAAAAAAAAACGTTCCTTGTAATCATTATCATGATCATTACTGTTATTATTATTATTATTATTAATAATAATAATAATGTTTAAAAGCGCTGAGAATTTTGAAAGAATACATTGTAACAAATGTAACGAACAATGCTGTTGTTTTAGTTACATTTATTTGTTACATTTATATTATTTACATCAAGCTTTTGAATGGTATAGTATTGTATATTGTTATTGAAACTTCACAATATTTCACTCGATTATACATTTAGTCAGGAA